>NC_050582.1:58524721-58652711 GCF_011100635.1 Trichosurus vulpecula
ACACAAGGAAATACTAGCTGCTGCTGGGGCTGTGAGCCCTGGCCTTGGAGCTGTAGGGGGCTGCTCACTTCTCTCTTCCACTCTTTATCTTCCTCTTTCTCCCCTTCTAAATTCCCCTCTTCTTTTTTCTCTATCTCTCTCCACTCCTCTCCTCTCTTTCATCTTTCCCTCCTTTCCCCCTCTCCTTACTTCCCCTTTTTCTTTTCTCTGTCCTTCCTTCTCCCTTCTCCACTTCTCTCTCTTTTCCTGTTTTCCCCATTTCTTCTTTTCCCCTAATCAACAAGCATTAAGTAAGTTCCTACTGCATACCGGGTCTTGCTAAATGCTGGGAATCTAAGACAGAAAACAAATGAGAAATTAAATTTTATAGGGAAGAATCAACTTGTGCCCATGTAAGCATATAGAAAATAAATCCAGGGTGTCCCAAAAGACTCAGTGCCGTTTCAAGTGACTAAAGCTTAAGCTTGTTTTTAAGGGGGAGGCTGGGGGTGGGGATGAGAAAGGCCTCCCATAGGAGGCACTTGAACTAAGCTTTGAAGGAAACTAGGGGATTCTCAGAGGCACAGGTGAGGAGGGAGAGCATTGCATGCTAGCATGTTGGGAGGGTTAGCAAAAGTGATAAGATAGAACAGAATGTTGCATGTGAGGATCTGAAGAGCAGAGGCCAGTTAGGCCTTATTGGGGAGGATTGGTGTATCATAGGCCTAGAAAGATCCCATTAAAGCCAAATAGTGGGGAGCTCTAAATGCCAAATAGATGAGTTTGTATTTCATAGTGGAGGTGAAAGTGTAGGGAGCTTCTATAGTAAGGAAGTCCCATGGTGACCCCAACGTTTTTAGAAAAGTCACGTTTGAGCCAGGTGGACAGACTGGAGGTAAGGAGTCCAGTTAGGAGACTATTTTGGGAGTCAAGTCAAGGGGTGATGAAGGCCTGAACTAGGGTGGTGGCTGAGTGGGTGAAGAGAAAAAGATGGATGAGAGACGTGAGAGAGAAACAACAGGCCTGAGCAACTGATTGGATGTGGAAAGTGAAGGAGGTAAAGAGTGAACTTTCTTGACTGGTGGTGGTACCCTAGACAAAGACAGTAAAGTTAGGAGGAGAGGAGGGGAGAGATAATAAGGTCGTCTCTGGACTATCAAGTGTGAACTACTCCAAATCCAATTGGAAATAATTGATGTTGGGTGATTGGAGCCCAGGAGAGTTCCCAGGGGCTGGATATGTAGATGAGGAGTCATCTGCATTTGGACCATAATAGGGACCCAATAACATTTCTCTCTCTCCTCCCTGCTCCCTCCCTTCCTTTTCCCTCCTCCCCTTTCCTTCCTCTCTCTCTTGCTTTCCCCCCTCACTCCCCTCTCTCCCATTCTCTTATCTCTTCTTCCTTTCTTTCTTCCCCCCTCCCTTCTCTTGTTCCTGGCCCCTCTCTTCTCTCTCCTCTCCTTTTCCCCCTCCCTTCCATTCCCTCGTTCCTTTTTTCCCCCTCTCGATTTCTCTCCAGCTGTCAACCCAGAGCAATGGGGCCGCTCTCCCACTGGGATGGCCAAGCTCAGACTTGTAGCCCAGCATTTCATCAGGCTAATTGCAAATCTCCTGAAAGTAAAGCACTGTGCTTCGGGCTGCCCAGGGGCAGGAAACCCTGTAGAGTGTGTGTGTGTGGGGGGGCAATGCTGGAAGGGAGCCTGGATCCCAGGGATTGGTACCTCCTGTCCCCCAAGATTACCAATGTCCAAGAAAACTTCCAGGTAGGAGCAGAAACCCGTGCTGGCCCTTCTGCAAACATACTCCCCATTGGGCTGTGATTGTGATTGCAACACCCCAAGACAGCAGATTCCCTGGGTGTTAATCACAGCTCAAAGTTTCTTAATCCCCTCTTTAAAAAAAAAAAAAGTACTGTAATTCTCCAGATCAACAAGTCTGAGGCCTTGGAACCAGGACCTAAACCAGCCTTGGAGCAAATGTTCTCCCCTCCCATCAGACTTGGCTCTAGAGAGGAGGGGAGTGAGGGGAATGGGTGCTAGGTTGGGGGCCTGGGTTTAGTACTGGCTTTGAGTTCTGCTACCAATTTATTGCATGAACTCTGGCAAGGCAGTCCCTCTCACCCAGCTTCAATTTCTTCCTCTGCCACATGAATGGATCTCACACCTCCTAAAGTTTCTTCTGGGTCAAGCACTCAGAGACTTCGGGAGTTACAGGAGAGATCTACACCTGGCAGGCAGATTGCTAGACTTTAAAATGTCCCAGACTGACTTCAATGCCACACCTATGCTTTTTACTAGATAAATTAGAATAATGAACTTGGCAATTATGCAAATACATCTGTGTAACTTGAGCAAAGAATCACCATTCCCTAAGCAGTACCAATTGCAAATTAAAGAAACCTGTTAGCAGCAGGAGACACTCATGCCCAAGGAAGGAAAGTAAGGATTGCTATTTGTGATTCCTTGATCATTCTGGGAGAGTCTAGGATGAGAGGCAAATTGGTTTGGTGGAGTGCTCAATCTGAAGGCAGAGAAGCTGAGTTCAAATCCCAGCTGTGCCACCTGTCGCTGTGTGAGCTTGGGCAAGAAAGACTCAGTTTCCTCATTTGTAAAATGAGAGGTCTGCACTAGGCCAAGGATCCTTTGATTCCAAATCCCTTCTCCTCTTTGGGCCCAAGGGGAAGGCAACAAACATTTATTTGTGGGCCAGGCATTGCACTAACACTTTACAATATCTGGGAGGTAGGTGCTATAATTATGTCCATTTTACAGATGAGGAAATAAAGGCAGGCAGCAATTTGGTGACTTGCCCAGGTTCAAATGGTTAGTAACTGTCTGAGGCTACATTTGCACGTGGGTCTTCCTGACCAGGGCCAGCACCCTGTCCACAAATGGAGATAATAGTAGCACTTACCTGGCAGGATTCCCTTTTCTTCTTCCACCATATTCTGCCCTCCCCCACCCTGCCCCCAACACACACTCCCCTTCCTTCCTCAATGAGTTCAGTACTTGGCTCAGTCTTTTTCTTCTCCCCAGCTCCTGTCCTCATAATATTTAAGGGACTTTGACAGACACAGTGATACTCTCTCAAACATCCTAACCTCGAAATTCCTTGACCTATTAATTTCCCATGACCTCCACCTCCACTCCATCTCCACTACACACAGATATATCTTAATCTGGACATCATCCGCAAATGCACCTGCTGACTCAGTTTCCTCAGTTGTAAAGTGGGCCTATTAATAGCACCTGCCTCTCAGGGTTGCATCAAATTAAATAATATTTGTAAAGTGCTTAGCACAGTGCCTAGCACATAGTAGGTGCTTAATAAATTCTTGTTTCCTTCCTTCCATGTATGTGCATTCAGAGAGGGAGCCAGATTTTCCTGGTTTAGAAGCTGGTTCTCTCTTCACTAGACCACACTGTCTCTTGGTTCTAGTTCCAGCCAAACTGCACTGTTTTCTCTCTGGATCCAGTCTCTCTGACCTGGGAGCAGACACCAATCCTGCAAGCAAGAGGGCCTACGCCCAGAAGCGAACTTGGGGAGCGGGGTTTGTTTGGGTCCCTTTAAGTTTTAACTCCCTCTCCCCAGGGACTGAGGAGGTAGAGCCCAGTTTGCCTTTGGTTCCGAGTGGTTTATGTATGACGGTTTTTTGCTATCTCATTCCCTTGGTCAATATCTCTTTGTAAAAGAGAGTTGATGGCTTTTATTGATATTGGAAAAATATTAACTGGTGACTGATATTGGCGGAACACATGGGATGGAGGCTAGTGAGTGACAGTGTTGGAGGCAACCTGTCCAACTCCTTAGGGTTATGTCTGGAGCCCCAGGGTGTGAGGGGGGAAGAATAGCCACACTCTGGGCCCCAAGACTGCCAGTGCTTTGTGGCTGGGGGGGGGGGTTGAGTGAGCCCAGGCCAGCATTAATAATACATGAATACAATAATAATAAACGATGATAGAATAATGCACTAATAATATATGAGGTGAATATGTAGTGCATAATGTATCAATTATATAAATTTTAATTACAGAAGTGACATAAATAATATATTAATTGTTATACTTTATTCATAATTATTATGATAATGACAATAATAATAATAATGTAGCACCTAGGGGGCAGCCTCTACCTTGCACAGAGATCTCTCCAGAAAGCTAACCAAATCCATGGGTCCACATCTTGTTGTTCATCCTTCCTTCTCAAAGAGTACCCAGTGACATCAGGAAGGTGATGTCTTGACTTGCCTTTAAAGGCCCTGCCCCCTCAAGGTCTAGACACCTCATTTCTTTAGCTCTCTGGGCCTCAATTTCCTCCTCAGTAATGGGAGGGGGATGGATTCAAGGCCTTTAAAGGCCCTGCTACCTCAAAGTCTAGGCATGTCATTTCTTTAGCTTTCTAGGCCTCAGTTTCCTTCTTAGTAACAGGATGGGGATACATTCCTTTAAAGGCCCTGCTATCTCAAGTTCTGGGTACCTGCGAGTGATCTCACACCAGTCCCTTTAGGGACTAAGGCTTTGACAGCTGTGAATTTAGGATTCCATGGGTGATCTCATAACAATTAATTTAGGCCTCTAGGCCTCGGTTTTCTCCTCAGACAATATCATGTGGGACTGAACAAACATCTCGATTCATCAAGGAGCAAAATCTGCCTCTAGCTTTTCCGTCATCTAGGAGCTAGACAAGAACTGAAGTGCATTAAGCTTACTCTGTACTTCCTAGGCAGGGGATGCAGAGACTGGTCGCAGAACCATGGAGGTGGTAGCAGCTGCTGAGCCAAGAAGTAAAATCAGCTGCCTGGGGCCACAAGCAAGTAGTGACCAGACCCTTCTCTACCATCTGTCCTGGCCCTGCCACACACTGACTAACTTTAGGGACCATGGCACGTGGCTGAAGGTTGGGGCTTGCTTCGATCACGTTTCTTCCCTGACCCAAGAGAAGTGGGTTCTGGGAGGCCCCTGCTCTGTTGTGTGGCCACTAAATGCTGTTCAATCAAGGCTTCTTCACCTGATTTGTGCTCTGGCTCCCTTTGGCAGTCTGTTGAGTGAAACCGATGCACCCCTTCTCTGAATCATGTTTTTAAATGCATAAAATAAAACACACTAGATTACACAGGAAAACAACTACATTGATAAGGAGTTATGGCAATACTGGTTTGGTTAGTGTTTGTTTTTTAACGAATTTCATGGGCCCCAGGGTTAGAAACTTTCCTCTGAGGAATGCCAAAATACTTCTGTGGCCAATTTTCTTTCTGCACAATATCCCAACAATCTGAATCTGCCTTCGAAGTCCTGTTATTTATTTTTTAAGCATAACTGCATCAAACCTATTTTATTCTGTTTTATTTTCTATAAATAAAGAAGTGGTGTACAGGAAAAAAAAGAGAGAAATTCTTGGTAACCTTGGAAGAGCATTTTCAGCTAAGTGGTGAGGTTAGAAACCAGACTGAAAAGGGTTAAAAAAGCAAGTGACAGAAGTGGGTATATGAGGAAGGACAGAAGAGGGGAGAGGGGGGGCTCTTAGAGGAGACAGAACCAAAGGAGGGGTAGACACAACTTTGTCAGATACTGTAGCAAAGGAGTAGAGAATGGGGTTTGGGGGTATAGAATAGGAAACAAGATGGAACAGAGGAATTAATTACTCTTTAAGGCAGGAGGTGAAGTTCTTTGCTTGAAAGGGTGACTGGAGGAGACACTTTGTCGTTCAGTTGCTTCAGACTCTTCTTGACCCGATTTGGGGTTTTCTTGGCAGAAATGCTGGAGTCGTCTGCCATGTCCTTCTCCAGCTCATTTGACAGATGAGGAAACTGAGGCAAACAAGGTAAAGTGATATGTACAGAGTCACACAGCTAGGAAGTGTCTGAGGCCAGATTTGAACTCTGGGAGATGAGTCCCATTGACCACAGAGACAGAACTCTATCCAGTGACCTTTAAGGTGGTAAAGTGCTGTGGGGAGTGAGACAGAGTTAGTAAAGGAAGAATTAAGGAATGGATGTTATGTGCAGAGGGCCTAGTCGAGATCAGAGAAATTTGTACTGGCCTATGACTTACTCTAGCTGAGGTCAGCAGCCTGGGGAAGGGAGGAGGCACCTGAGGGAAGTAATCCAGTATTGAGATTTGCCAAGGCATGGTAGGATGAGACTGTGACTGAGGCAGAAACTGAGGCCTGGAGAGCTGAAGTGACTAGTGGGATAGTAACCATAGAATCCTAAATTCCTTGTTTTGAAGATCCTGTGAGGACATGTAGACCAAGTCACTCCTGTCACTGAGGAAGAAAGTGAAGCCTAGAGAGCTGAACCATAGCAACCATACAATCCTAAATTCCTTGTTTTAAAGGTCCTATGAGGTCTTGTAGACCAACTCACTCGTGTGACTGAGGTAGAAACTGAGGCCTGAAGACCTGCAATAACTGGCATGATAGCAACCATAGAATCCTAAATTCCTTCCTTTTGAAGTCCCTGCCAAGTCACTCCTGTGACTGAGGCAGAAAGTAAGGCCTAGAGAGGTGAAGTGATTGATAGATTAGCAATCATAGAATTCCAGATTCCTTGTTTTGAAGGTCCTATGAGGCCTTGTAGACCAACTCAGTCCTGTGACTGATGTAGAAACTGAGGCCTAGAGACCTGCAGTGACTGGCATGATAGCTACCATAGAATGCTAAATTCCTTGTTTTAAAGGTTTTGTAAGGCCTTGTAGACCAACTCCTCTCTCTGACTAGTGCTTAAACTGAGGCCTAGAAAGCTGAAGTGACTGGAATGATAGCAACCATAGAATCCTAAATTCCTTGTTTTGAAGGTCCTGTGAGGCCTTATAGACCAACTCGCTCCTGTGACTGAGGCAGAAAGTAAGGCTTAGAGACCTGCAGTGGCTGGTATGATAGCAATCATAGAGTTCTAAATTCCCTGCTTTTAAGGTCCTTTCAGGCCTTGTAGACCAAGTCACTCCCGTGACCAAGGTGGAAAGCAAGGCCTAGAGAGGTGAAGTGACCGGTATGATAGCTACCATGAATCCCTAAATGACTTGTTTCGAAGGTCCTATGAGGCCTTCTAGACCAATTCACTCCTGTGACTGAGGCACAAAGTGAGGCTTAGGGACCTGTAGTGACTGGTATGATAGCAACCGTAGAACACTAAATTTTTTTTAAGGTCCTGTGAGGCCTTGTAGACCAACTTCTCTCTGTGACTAAGGCTTAAACTGAGGCCTAGACAGCTCAAGTGACTGGAATGATAGCAAATATAGAATCCTAAATTCCTTGTTTTGAAGGTCCTGTGAGGCCTTGTAGACCAAATCACTCCTGTGACTGAGGCAGAAAGTGAGGCCTAGAGAGGTGAAGTGACTGGTATTATAGCAACCATAAAATACTACCATGAAATCCTAAATGGAGGCAGAAAGTGAGGCCTAGAGAGCTGAAGTGACTGGTATGATAGCTGCCATGAATCCCTAAATGACTTGATTTGAAGGTCCTGTGAGGCCTTGTAGACCAACTGACTCCTGTGACTGAGGCAGAAAGCGAGGCCTAGCGAGTTGAACCAACTGGTTTGTTAGCAACCACAGAATCCTAAATTCCTTGTTTTGAAGGTCCTTTGAGGCCTTTTAGACCAACTCACTCCTGTGACTGAGGCACGAAGTGAGGCCTAGGGACCTGTAGTGACTGGTATGATTGCAAGAAAATCATGAAAAACAAGTCAACAACTTGCTAAAGGAGACCCAAAAAATACTGAAGAAAATAACACCTTAAAAATAGCCTAACCCAAATGGTGAAAGAGCTCCAAAAAGCCAATATGGAGAAGAACACCTTGAAAGGCAGAATTAGCCAAATGGAAACAGAGGTCCAAAAGACCACTGAAGAAAATACCACCTTAAAAATTATATTGGAGCAAGTGGAAGCTAGTGATTTTATGAGAAATCAAGATATTATAAAACAGAACCAAAGGAATGAAAAAATGGAAGACAATGTAAAATATCTCATTGGAAAAACCACTGACCTGGAAAATAGATCCAGGAGAGATAATTTAAAAGTTATTGGACTATCTGAAAGCCATGATCAAAAAAAGAGCTTAGACATTATCTTTTAAGAAATCATCAAGAAAACTGCCCTGATATTCTAGAACCAGAGGGTAAAATAGAAATTGAAAGAATTCACTGATTGCCTCTTGAAAAAGATCCCCAAAAGAAAACTCTTGGGAATATTGTCGCCAAATTGCTGAGTTCCCAGGTCAAGGAGAAAATACCGTAAGCAGCCAGAAAGAAACAATTTGAGTATTGGGGAAACACAATCAGGATAACACAAAATCTAGCAGCTTCTACATTAAGGGATTGAAGGGCTTGGAATATGATATTCCAGAGGTCAAAGGAGTTAGAATTAAAACCAAGAATTACCTACCCAGCAAAACTGAGTATCATGCTCCAAGGCTAAATATGGATTTTCAATAAAATAGAGGACTTTCAAGCTTTCTCAATGAAAAGACCAGAGCTGAATAGAAAATTTGACTTTCAAAAACAAGAATCAAGAGAAGCATGAAAAGGTAAATAAGAAAGAGAAATCATAAGGGATTTACTAAAGTTGAACTGTTTTGTTTTCACTCCTACATGGAAAGATGATGTTTGTAATTCATGAGACCTTTCTCAGTATTACGGTAGTTGAAGGGAACATACATATACATAGACAGAGGGCACAGGGTGAGTTGAATATGAAGGGATGATATCTAAAAAATTAAATTAAATTAAGGAGTAAGAGAGAAATATATTGAGAGAGGGAGAAAGGGAGAGATAGAATGGGGTAAATTATCTAACATAAAAGTGGCAAGAAAAAGAAGTTCTATTGGAAGGGAAGAGGGGGCAGTTGAGGGGGAATGAGTGAATCTTGCTCTCATCGGATTTGACTTGAGGAGAGAATAACATACACCCTCAATGGGGTATCTTACCCCACAAGAAAGTAGGGGGAAGGGGATAAGAAAGGGGGGATGATAGAAGGGAGGGCAGATCAGGGGAGGAGGTAATCAAAAGTAACACTTCTGAAAAGGGACAGGGTCAAGGGAAAAAATTGAATAAAGCGGGACAAGACAGGATGGAGGGAAATATAGTTAGTCTTTCACAACATGATTATTGTGGCAGTGTTTTGCATAATGATACATGTGTATCCTATGTTGAATTGCTTGCCTTCTTAGGGAGGGTGGGTGGGGAGGGAAGAGGAGAGAGAATTTGGAACTCTAAGTTCTAAAATTGGATGCTCCAAAAAAAGTTGTTTTTGCATGCAGCTGGGAAATAAAATTATACAGGCAATGGGTATAGAAATCTATCTTGCCCTACAAGAAAGTAAGGGGAAAGGGGATGGAGGGGGGAATGGGGTGACAGAAGGGATGGCTGACTGGGGAACAGGGCAATCAGAATATATGCCATCTTGGAGTAGGGGGAGGCTAGAAATGGGGAGAAAAATTGTAACTCAAAATCTTGCAGAAATCAATGTTGAAAACTAAAAATATTAAATAATAATATATGAAAAATTTGAAAAAAATATGACTATTTTCAAGTACCACTGTCACTTAAATACATCCCCCCTTTTTCAGTGAAAACAAAGTTTTATCAAAGGCAGACAATTTGCTCCAATTGACTGTGAACGCAAAGTAGCAATTATATCATTCAATATGGACAAACAAGGTCAAGTTGGAATCATCAAGTGGCAAGGCAGGCGGGTTCTGCTACCAAAGTTTCAGTCATTCAGCATAGGCTTAAGACTCAGGTGAGTTGGGTCATTGCACGGACAAATGTATCTTTGTGCCATTTGTGATGAATTTGTGTACAAAAATCAAAGGTCAACATGTTTTGTGCGGCAGTTTAAAAACACCAGCATATCTGATATCCATCTCAATGTCATTTATTTTGGTAAGTCAAGTCAACAAGCATTTATTAAGCACCTACTATATCCAATATTGATGCAGCCTGTGATTTCATTGACATGAGAAACTCCCAATTAGAAACTTCCTCTCTCAATTCAGATTGGCATCTCCTCTGCAACTTATCATCCTGGAGAGTTGCCTTAGATGACTCAGAGGTTAAATGACTTGCCCAGGGACACACAGCCAGAAGGAGCAAGACTTGAACTCAGGGCTTCCTGTCTTTAAAGTCAATTCTGTATCTCCTATACCATTCTACCTCTTATATTGCACATTTTTCTTGTTCGGTCGTTCAGTCCTGTCCTACTTTTTGTGAACCCATTGATCATAGCACACCATTGTCTCTCAAAGTCTGTCTAAGCTCATGTTCATTGCTTCCGTGGCACTATCTATCCATATCATTCTCTGCAGTCCCCTTTTTTTTGCCTTCAATCTTTCCTAACATCAGGTTCTTTTCCCATGAGTCCTGTCTTCTCCTTATGTAGCCAAAGTATTTAAGCTTTGGCTTCAAAGAATTATTGTTCAGTTGTTTCAGTCATGTCCAACTCTTCATGAACCTATTTGGGATTTTCTTGGTCAAGATATTGGAGCAGTTTGCCATTTCCTTCTCCAGCTCATTTCATAGTTGAGGAAACTGAGGCAAATGGTAAAGTGACTTGCCCAGGGTCACACAGCTAGTGCGTGTCTGAGGCCAGATTTGACTCAAGAGGAGTCTTCTGACTCCATGCCCAATGCTTCATCCACTGCGCCACCTAGCTGCCCTGTTCCAAAGAATAATCTGAATTAATTTCTTTAAGTATTGATTGATTTGATCTCCTTGCTGTCCAAGTGACTCTCAAAAGTAGGTGCTTAATAAATGCTTGCATATTTGGTAGAAGTTTTTGAAAAGCTGAGCAAGGTACATAACTTAATACTCTGATTCCAAAAGATAGAGTGATCACATTTATGAAAAACCTACAGTGATTATAAATTTTTTAAATAAAAAACTACTTGTCCTACAAATGAAATAGAAGTAAAGACTTGTTTATTAATCACTTGACTGTTTTATAGGAGCCAATTTCATTTTATTTTAAAGACTTAGATATTTCTAAACATGAATGAATAGGGAACCCATTTGCCATGGATGAGCATGATATATTATTAAGATATTTTATATAACTATGCCGATGTATAATATGTTTATATGGTATAATTATAATGATATATTATTTATTATATATTAATATTACTATAATTATATATTATTCCATCTGAACAAGAGAAACGGAACAAGCATTTATATAGTACCTACTATGTGTCAGACAGTGTTCTAAGCATTTTACAAATACTATCTCTTGATTCTCACAACAACCCTGGGTGGAAAGTGCTATTATAATCTCCATTTTACAGGTGAGGAAACTGAGGCAGATGGAGGTCAAGTGACTTGCTTAGGGTCACACACCCAGGAGGTATGTTTTCCTGTTTTTTAAAAAAAGTGACTCATCTAGGGTCACACAGCTAGGAAAATGTGTGCTGTTGAATTTGAATTCAGGTCTTCCTAACTCCAGTCTCAGAGCACTATCACTCAGCCCTGCAGCTATTAATAAGTGTATGAATAAGAATGGTTAATAGACTTGTCACGTGAATGACAATTTTATGTTTTGTCTATAGTGAAGTATGAGTTCTTTGGTTTATCCACAGAGTGACGTAAATTGTATTGCCACTCTTAACATTTCATTTGTGGGAAACTGGGTTTTCTGCAATAGATATTATAAAAACAAAAATATCAAGCTTGCTCAGTGATTGAAACATAATGTCATCAGTGAAGCCATGTTTTGAGAAACTTTGAACTGCAAAGCACATTTACTCCTCATCACATTACTATTAATAAGATTAGTTATAAACATGATCACTAATGAGAGGAAGTATAGCATAATGGATGGAGACTTGGACTCAGAGATAGGAAGTCCCAGGTTTAAGTTCTGCCACTGATGTATCCTGGCTGTGTGACCCTGGGCAAATTATTTAGCCTCTCTGTGCTCTAGGTCACAGGCATCAAACATGAAGCCTGTAACACTCTCACTGCACCCAAACCAGATTCAAATATAATAAGGAAACAGTCAATAAAATAAATAAAAGTACAATAGAATACAGATAATGTTACTATGTGGTTTTCTAAGTCACTCCTTTTGTACACAGGGATCCTTTTGTATGGTTTAGTGGCCCTGTTTCTGTCTGAGTTTAGCACCACTGCTTGAGGTGACTCTCTAAAATTCTCATTGGCAGATCAGTTGCCAATCTGCACTGAAGAGAGAGTTACCTCATCTGGGAGTTCCCTAGACCCACAACATCACCCATTTAATCCCTAGCTCCATAAGACAGACCATGGATGAGCATGATATATTTATCCTTATTCCATCTGAACAAGGGGAAAGGAACAAGCATTTCTATAGCACCTACGGTGTACCAGGCACTGTGCTAAATGTTTTACAAATACTATCTCATTTGATTATCACAACAACATTGGGAAGTAAGTGCTATTATAATCTCTATTTTACAGGTGAGGAAACTGAGGCAGATAGAGGTCAAATGACTTGCCTAGGATCACACAACTAGGAAGTATGTTTTCCTATTTTTAAAAAATCTGAAAATTCTCAATTATTTTATCAATAAATATTTGTTATATTGTTGCATGCTTAAAATTAGTTTGTTATAAATATTATAAAAATTCTTCATTTTTTAAACTAAACTAAGAGCCTGGAAAACCATTTGCATAAATAGTTTTATGAAAAGTGGAGGCACAATGATTTTTTGTGAAAAAGGGGTAATGTTGAATCATTCCATAAAATTTGGAAACCACTAGGTTAGGCCTAGCCCATTGATGAGAGGCCATGCCTATTAGTATTCTGAGTAAATGCTCATTTATTTGTTCATTCGTTTGTTTATTCATTTCCTTATTTATTGGTTTGTTTTTTTGAACAAATGCTCTTAAATCCAATTTCTCTACTCTGGGAGCTATTGACTATTGTTTCCTTCTTTCTAAGAGGGAGCAAACTGGTTGGTTTCCAGGACTGACAGCTGGAGTTTGGATCATGAATACTCCAAGCTCCCAAGGTTACCATTTGCCCTCCCTCTGGGGCTAGCACATGAAGGGCAGGAATAGTATGGATGGGAAGGGGTTCTAGGCCACAACAACTCCACCTTGGAAATCCCAATCTGGATAACCATTCATTAACCACAAGCACACAAATGCGGGCATGTGCATCTCAATTTTCTGATCTCCGTACGGTGTTAATTTTAAAACTGGATAAAGATAACCCTGAAAAAGAAAAAGTTGCATTTCCACTGATGAATATAGATTTTCAAAATAGGCAGTAAAATGTTAGCCAACACAATATAGCAAGACATTAAGAAAATTTTTGCTCATGCCCAGGCAGGGCTTATTATACCAAGCTTACATGGTTGGTTAAAGAACAGAAAATTTATCAGCATAAGATATCAAAACCAAAAAACTGACAAAACATCTTATGCTTATATTGACAGATGCAGGAAATACTTTTGACAAAATCAACCTTGATTCATCATAAAAACATTGAAAATAAGGTACAGAGGGTTTTTCCTTTAACACAATAAAAAGTATCTGCCCAAAACCAAGAGCCGACATAATATGCAACAGAAAAAAATATTAGACACATTCTGAGCAGAATTGTTGCTTATTCTTCATCATTTGTCTTTGACAGGAGTAGGAATTTATGTGGCACCAGGCTATATAAATTTGCACTGGCAGTAAGATAGGGAAAAGATATGATGTTATCAGAGACATTTTTTTAAAATACATTTTTTATTAAATTTTGTTTTACCAGAACACAAATACAAAATAGAGAAAAGAAACAAATACATATCATAAACTTAAATATTGAAACTTAAATATAAAGTAAGAAAGAAAAAAAAGCATGTCATGTGCATAGCAGAACATAGGAGAGGATTCAAAATATGTAACAATAAATTTTCATTTCAAGAAAGCCTGTGTGTTAAATAATACACCTTGTGTTGAGAATTGTCCATCTTTTCTTTGCTTCCTTTTGTTTTCTTTTGTTCTCTGCTGTGCACTTTTTAGCTTTGTTCTTTTTTTCCCCTCCACCCACCCCACAGAAGACTACAATATAATTTAGATATTTCTTGATATATACATACACATAAAAATATGTACATACATTTATACATATATACATGGGTATATAGACATATACTTTTCCAAACATAATCTCCTGATCTTTGTTTTTTATGTTTGTACGTATCTTTTGTTTCCTATCCTTCCTGCCTCCTCTACTTGACTTCTACCCGCTACATTGCCTTCCTATTACTTGCCTATACCCCTCCTCCACCAACCACCCTGCCCTCCTATTACTTGCCTCCCCCCCTCTAAGGATCCCTCCCCTATCCCCCCATTCCCATTCATCTAAACTCCCTTTACCTATTCCCTCATTCTCCCCTCTAAAATCCCTCCCTTGTCCTCTCCCCTCTCACTAAACCACTACCATTTTATTTCTTCTAAATTTAGAAGACTTTTATATTCTTCTAAATATATATGTATTGTTCGCTCTTAAACCCATTCCTGATGAAAGTAGGTTACCAGAACTACCAGCCCTCCTCCCCCATCTAAATCCTCTGTATCCTTTCTTCTTCTTGCACCTCTCTTGTATAAAATAGTTACTCTTTTTAGCTGTTTCTAAATGGTTTTACTTTTTAAATTCATATCATAGGTTTATCCCTCTCTTTCTTATAAGCTCAACAATTATTAATAAGAATGTTAGACATACATTTTACATTTTATGTTATATTAAAGGTAAGCAGTCTGTTCTTGTAAATTCCTTATAGTCAGTCTTTAGTATGTACCTTATGTGTCTCTTAGTTCTTGCATGTCAAATCTTCTATTAAGTTGAGGATTTTTTTAACAAAGTCTTGAAAGTCTGGGGTTTGTCAAATGTTTGTTTTTTTTTTTCATTAAGGATAATACTGAAATTTGAAGGGTATGATGTTTTCGGCCAGAGCCCCAAGTCCTTTGCTCTTCTGTATATTGTGTTCCAAGACCTGCCATCCTTTAATGTCTCTGCTGCTAGGTTTTGTGTAATTTTAATTGTGGCACCATCATATTTAAATTGTTTTAATCTTGATGCTTTTAATATTTTATCCTTGAGCTGGGGGGTTTGGAATTTGACTATGATATTCCTATGAGTTTTCCTCATGGGATCTCTTTTAAGTGGTGTTTGATGGATTTTTTCTATTTCTACTTCTCTGCCTTGTTCTAATGCTTCAGGACAATTTTCTTTAATTATTTCTTGTATTATTGGATCAAGATTCTTTTTTTGATCATAACTTTCAGTTATTCCAATTATGTTTATATTTTCTCTCCTTGATCTATTCTCCAAATCTGTTGTTTTTCTTATAAGATGTTTCACTTTCTCTTCTATTTTTTCATTATTCATGTTTTGTTTAATTATTTCTTGATCTCTTATAATTTCAGTGGCTTCACTTTGCCCAATTCTAATTTTCAAGGTGTCATTTTTCTTCTTGAGATTCTGGATCTCGTTTTCTAATTGGTTGGATTTCCTTTCATAACCTTCTTGTTTTTCTTGGATTATTATTTTTTTTTTAGTTTTTCCTCCATCTCTGTCATTTGATTTTTTAAAGTCTTTTTAAAGATCTTCTATAAATTCTTTTTGGGCAAGTGACCATTTAACATTGCTCTTTGGGGATTTCGTTACTTCAGTGTCCTCCTCTGAAGATGAACCCCAGTCATCTCTATTCCTATAACAGGTTTCTATGGTTGGATTCTTTCTCCTTTGCCTATGCATTTTTTTTGTGGTAATAACTTGATTTTTATAATCACTTCTACCTCTGGGGTATGGGAAATGGTGCTTCTTGCCTCAGATCTTCAGTTCCCTCTAACCTGGAACCAAAGCCAAACCTCCAACCTCCTGTAAGTGCCCACAACCAAAGGCTTTCTGCTCCACTGCTTCTGCACTCACAGGGTGTGTGTTGGTTCCTGGTTCCTTCTCGCCCCTACTGCTCTTCGCAGCACAGCTGGGTCTTGCGTTCTTCATCAGTAAATGTTCCCGAGACCTTCCTGGGCTCAAACCCATGACTCCCCTTGTTGAGGGATGAGGAAACTCAGGACCACGAACCTCAACACTGGAATTCCCAGATGGGGTCATTGAGAGGGAGTGCCCCTCAAAGACCTGAGTACTGGAGAGGGTCAGGGCCGTCTGGAATGAATTCACGATCTCAAACATTCTTTAAGTCAAGGTGGCAAAGATTTATTATGCTTTACGGTGGGCAAGAATTCTTTTTTTTTTTAATAAATTTCTTTATTTATTTTTAGTTTACCACACACGGTTCTACATAGTCTTGAGTTCCAGTTTTTCTCCCCTCCCTCCCCAAGACGGCATGAAGTCTCATATAACTGTCATGTATAACTTCGCATTGAATTAATTTATGCACTAGTCAAGTCGTGGAGAAGAACCTTGACCAATGGAATGAATCATGAGAAAGAAGAAACAGAACCAAAAAAAAAAAAAAAAAACAAAAACAAAAACAAAAGAGAAGCAGAAAAGGCGAGCATGTAGTGTGCTTCAGTCTGTATTCAAACTTCGCAGTTCTTTGTCTCGATGAAGATAGTATTCTCCATCGTGAGTCCCCTGGAGTTGTCCTTGTCCCTTAGGTTGCTGAGAAAAGCGCAGTATGTCAGGGTTGGTCCTCACGGAATCCATATATCTGTGGCTGTGCACAACGTTCTCCTGGCTCTGCTCCGCTCATTCAGCATTATGTCGTGTAGGTTTTTCCAGGTTGTTATGAAGTCTGCATCATCCCCATTTCTTATGGCACAATAGTATTCCATCACCTTCATATACCACAGCTTGTTCAGCCATTCCCCAATTGATGGACATCCCTTTGATTTCCAATTCTTGGCTACCACAAAGAGAGCTGCTATAAATATTCTTGTACATATGGGTCCTTTTCCCGCTTGCATGATTTCTTTGGGATACAACCCTAGAAGTGGCATTGCTGGGTCAAAGGGTATGAACATTTCTATAGCCCTTTGGGCATAGTTCCAAACCGCCCTCCAAAATGGCTGGATCAGCTCACAACTCCACCAGCAATGTAACAATGTTCCAATTTCCCCACATCCTTTCCAGCATTTATCATTCTCCTGATTTGTTATTTTAGCCAATCTGACAGGAGAGATGTGGTATCTAAGAGTTGTTTTGATTTGCATTTCTCTAATCAGCAGCGATCCAGAGCATTTTTCCATATGCCTGTAGATAGCTTTAATTTCTTCCTCTGAAAACTGCCTGTTCATATCCTTTGACCATTTCTCAATTGGGGAATGGCTTGTATTCCTATATATTTGGCTCAGCTCCCTGTATATTTTAGAGACGAGGCCTTTATCAGGGATACTAGTTGCAAAGATTTTCTCCCAATTTTCTGCTTCCCTCCTAATTCTTGTTGCATTGGCTTTTTTTGTACAAAAACGTTTCAATTTGACATAATCAAAATTATCCATTTTGCATTTTGTAATGCTCTCTATCTCTTGTTGGGTCATGAATTCTTTACTTTTCCACAAATCTGATAAGTAAACTATTCCTTGCTTTCCCAAATTACTTAGAGTATCAACTTTTACTCCTAAATCATGAACCCATTTTGACTTTATTTTGGTATATGGTGTAAGATATTGGTCTATGCCCAGTTTTTGCCCTACCATTTTCCAATTTTCCCAACAGTTTTTGTGAAATAGTGAATTATTAGCCCAGAAACTGGCCTCTTTGGGTTTATCAAAGAGTAGATTGCTAAACTTGTTGATTTCACCTACTTGTGTACCTATCCTATTCCACTGATCCACACCCCTGTTTCTTAACCAGTACCAGGCAGTTTTGATGACTGCTGCTTGGGCAAGAATTCTTAAGGAACCTGCAACCTTACATGGCTACAGGGAAAGTTTAAATATGAGATTTGGGGGTGAAACTTGTCAATTAGGTGTTTTGGGGTGGGATTAGGGAGTGGTTAAGGGGTGGTGTAGCCAGAATGGCCTTTGTTTTCTTTGAATGACTCAGCTTACCTCATTGAGCCTCTGGACACTGTGGCTTGCTCTTCCGGGGCAGGAAGCCCAAAGAGCATTCCAGGAAGCAGACAACTTCCTGTGTGATGAGTCATGGGGCTGGCTGAGGGGAGGTGTTAACGGCTACGCTAGGGGGAGGGGCCAAGTCAAGAACCAATCGGCCCTGGTCGTTCAGGCGGTGCTTGATGATGTCAAAAACTCTATAAGAGGGGAGAGGACAGCTTGAAGATCCTCTTTTCCTTTTCCGGTTGGAGCCAGAGACAGTTACAGCGACAGTTACAGCGACAGTTACAGCGACAGTTACAGCGACAGTTACAGCTACAGTTACAGCCACAGCCACAGCTGAAGCAGGAGCTGCCAGTAGCAGAGCTGACCTACGGGAGAAAGCTGAACAAAGACTTCAGGCCAGTGGGTAATCTTATTACCATAGAGGGGGAAACATGATTTTGCTTTACGCAATCATGCTTCTCTGTAGCCTCCTGGTTACTCTTTCAAGGCGTACTTATTGGGCCTGGAAGCTTTTGATCAATATATCAAAATGGGGTTGCTGGTTCATGGGTTGGTTACTGTGGAGCCTAAATAAATGTTTTGATTCTTCTGCCTTCTACTTTGAGAGTTTCTTATATCCGGCGGTTCCGAACCTTTCAGACATGTTTATGATCCTCTTTGAGATTATAAACTCTGCCCTCCTAATACATTTGGCGATGAGGATGGGATCGCTAGGTATAAGATCTCTATTTAGAAGCAGAACAATTCCAGAGGAAGAGATGAATATCCCAGGATGGGAGGATCCATTTTATTCCTCCCTAGCAAAAGAATTGGCTAAAAAAGCTGGACCCTGTGAAAAC
Organism: Trichosurus vulpecula; assembly: GCF_011100635.1. Classification (NCBI taxonomy): domain Eukaryota; kingdom Metazoa; phylum Chordata; class Mammalia; order Diprotodontia; family Phalangeridae; genus Trichosurus; species Trichosurus vulpecula. The sequence continues at coordinate 58,543,536 of NC_050582.1, forward strand.
TGGGAACCAAGGCTACGGAGAGGAGATCCTAGGGATTTGGAAAAGTGTTTACGAGAAGTTGGGATTCAGTCAGGGGCATCACTATCTAGGCAAAGCTGGATAGTGTTATCAGCCTACCGGCTAGTATACGAAAGATTGAGATTAAGTGAAAGACATGGGGGCACTCCTACCCCACAGGAAGAAGGGGAATCTCAGATAGCAGGAGACCAAACTGACTCAAATGAGAACTTTTCTATTAATGTGGCTAAGAGCAACAGGAGACCAAAAAAGCCCAGAGTGCATTTCAACCCAGCCCAGAAAGAGCCTGACTGCCTGCTTCGTCCTAGCCATGGTGGCAGAGGAAGTGAGTGGGGAGAGAATGAGACAATGTTAGGGGCTGAGGCACAAAACACTACTGGGGTTCAGGATGTGCCTCACACAGAGCATAGGAGATGGTTAAATGATCAGACAAGGGCTCGACCCATACAAAGGAGGAAGACAGAAACCCGAGGTGAAGATTCAGTTACAAGGGAAATTCAGGAAGATTTCTCACCGCAAGAGGTCACAGATATTTTGAGTAGATTCAGCCAAAGAATAGGAGAACCATTGATATCTTGGATGGTAAGACTCAGTGATCAAGGGGCCAGTGGAATATCAGTAGATAGGACAGACTGCATGAGATTCATAGGTATCAGCCATGATCCTCTAGTTCAACAAGCTTTTAGGGAACATCATCAGCAAGGAGATGGTGATAGCAGGACTACTCTGTTGGCATTAGCCGCTGTGGGATGCAATAAGAGATATGCTACTGATTCTATGTGGCCCACTGAGCACAGACCCTGGTATTCACTTAGAGATTGTATCATGAGACTAAAGGAGGAGGTAATGAAGACTGCCATTATGATAGGAACCTCAGACAAATATTACAATGATCCAATGGAACTGCCTCATAGGAATTTAATAATTAGGACAGCTCCCCCTGCTTATAAACAACTAATTTTGAATTTATTACTTGGAGAAGTAGGGAGCCGTCTTACAACAGTGATAAATAAGATTTTACAGTTACATGACTTAGGTGACTGGGGAAGGGATAGATCTCCTCGAGAGAGAAGGGTGAATAACCAGCAAACTTGGCGCCAAAGGAGAGTAACAAGGAAAGAAATGTTTACTGCTTTATTGAGAGCAGGGGTAGGTTTTGAAATGATAGATGGAATTCCAACCAATGAATTATACAGAATGTATAGAGGACTTGATAACACGAGAAATAGGGAAATAAGAACTGCTCCTGCAAGCCCACAAGCCACTCAGACTGAAGGTGACCTTGTGTGATTAACGGATGAAAACTTGTACATCTGGGAAAGGCTGAGAGGACAATCTTAGTCTCTATCTAGGGTGGGATCCTCTTGGCTTCCTCATTATGTTCCTTTTGAAAAGAAACATTTCCCACCTGAGTTTGGCTCTGATGTTGGATCTTTGCATAACTGAAATCTCAACCAAACTTGAGATGATTTATTTGAAGAATTATAGTCCATACTTGTCTATTCTTTTGTCCTTTGTTTTGGCTAACCTTGTTGCTAGTTTTGTTTCCTTCAGGCTTAAGCACCCTGCACTTTCCGGTGACTGCCTAAGCATGTAGCATTCTTGGAATTCCTGCCAGCTCGTTAAAGAAATGACCTCTGGAATGGGACTTTTTGGGGGCAGGGCCATCTCTACATCCAATTTCAGCATGAAGAAGCTATGGAAAATGAGACCTTCACCCCTCACCCCAAGATTTTGAGCCCCAATCGTTCAAGGGGGTGGAAATGATGATAGTGTTCTGTTTACTTATTTTGTGTTATCCTTGCTGTGTTGTTTTATTGTTATGATATTATTGATCCTATGTAATGGATACAAGGATTTAGGGGTGGACATTTGAATTATTAATAATTATTTTGGGGATGATTGATTGAAGAGATTATCTTGCTGGGACCTAGGGGTGGATCACATTTGAATCGTAAACCAATATTTAGGAATGTCACCAAATGATATGTTTTGCTTTATAATGAATGATATGTTTTAGTTTCCTTTGTAATTGGATCACAATGTATGTTCTAGGGTACATGGCTGATTAGATTATGTATCCTATAACAAGGGGTGGAGTGTAGCCAGAATGGCCTTTGTTTTCTTTGAATGACTCAGCTTACCTCATTGAGCCTCTGGACACTGTGGCTTGCTCTTCCGGGGCAGGAAGCCCAAAGAGCATTCCAGGAAGCAGACAACTTCCTGTGTGATGAGTCATGGGGCTGGCTGAGGGGAGGTGTTAACGGCTACGCTAGGGGGAGGGGCCAAGTCAAGAACCAATCGGCCCTGGTCGTTCAGGCGGTGCTTGATGATGTCAAAAACTCTATAAGAGGGGAGAGGACAGCTTGAAGATCCTCTTTTCCTTTTCCGGTTGGAGCCAGAGACAGTTACAGCGACAGTTACAGCGACAGTTACAGCAACAGTTACAGCGACAGTTACAGCTACAGTTACAGCCACAGCCACAGCTGAAGCAGGAGCTGCCAGTAGCAGAGCTGACCTACGGGAGAAAGCTGAACAAAGACTTCAGGCCAGTGGGTAATCTTATTACCATAGAGGGGGAAACATGATTTGCTTTACGCAATCATGCTTCTCTGTAGCCTCCTGGTTACTCTTTCAAGGCGTACTTATTGGGCCTGGAAGCTTTTGATCAATATATCAAAATGGGGTTGCTGGTTCATGGGTTGGTTACTGTGGAGCCTAAATAAATGTTTTGATTCTTCTGCCTTCTACTTTGAGAGTTTCTTATATCCGGCGGTTCCGAACCTTTCAGACATGTTTATGATCCTCTTTGAGATTATAAACTCTGCCCTCCTAATACAGGTGGTCAGTTCTTAAAGGAACATGTGCTTTTTTGTATCTACTGCGCAGGTATCTTACCCAGAGTTCACTGGGAAATAGCCCAAGTGGGGGTTACCTGGGGGTGTGGTTTTGACTGTGAAATGTCACTAAATCAACCATCAGTCACGGCTGAGTGGGAATATCCAGGTGGCTTCCATCAAATGTCTTATTAGACAAGATGAATGTAAGGGAGTATGCATTTGACTATGTCTAGGATATGTCAGGAAGGTCAGTAAGTAGTAAATATTGTTACATCCCAGTGCATAGCCAATTAGCAATACCTAGGGAGTTGGACTAATAAATTCCATATGTGTGGCTGGCCACAGTATCAGGAGGAGAGATAAGTGTTTTGCTAAGGAATGCTGCCCTTGAACTGGAGACAGACTGCTAGGGTCAATGATTTGAAGTTAGGAAGAGATGTGATTTTAGAACTGGGGTCCAGGCACAGGTACCCAAGCAGAGGCGAAGGAGAAATGTGATGTTAGAATTAGGGTCCAAGCACAAGCACCCCAGCACCCTATCACCCTCACTATCCTGGGGTAAGAAGTTCCAGTGGCTGGGGCTGAGGCATCCCCTCAAACCAACTAACCCCAGGGCTTGCCGCTTGTGGTTAAAATGGAACCTAGCCTGGAGGCGTTTACTCCTTCCTGGGACCAAACCCAGTTCTGGGGTTCTTCTTCAGATCTTCTCAGACTGTCCCTGGAAGATCCTAGTTGTGCCCCTATTCTTCTTTGTCTCCACCCCACTTTGTTCACCCTAAGGTGCTGTTTTAAGTTTTGTGGGGGAAAATCTTGAGAGCTTGGAATTTTCTGACCTACTCTCCCATCTTCCTAGAATCCTCTCTATCAGTGACATTTTAAAAGATGATGTATTCTTGTCAGCTTCGCTGCTCTACCCTGAGGACCATTGGGCCTTTCCATCAGACTAGCAGCTGAAACCTCCACCATTAGAATGGAAGCTCCTTGAGAGCAGAGACAATTTCACTTTCTACTTGAGTCCCTAGTGTATAGCATGGTGCTTGGCATTTAATAAATACTTTTAATTCATTTCTTCCTTCAAGTCTTCCACTGTGGAGATGTTTTAGAAAAGGGTGGGAAGCTGTTTTCTTGAAGGCACGTTTGCCTGGAACCAAGAGAGTGGACTAGATGACCAGTTAGAAGGTCACAAAATGGTTGTGTGACCATGTACAAGTCATTTAACCTCACTAAGCCTCAGTTCCCTCATCTGTAAAATGGGAGTTATAATACTTCATCTGCAAAGGCCTACAGATAGGGCTGAGGGAAGTGCATTCTCAGGTTTTATAAATGTGAGCTGTTGCATTTTCTCCAAAGAACAAGCTTGGTCCACTTCGAGAACAAAGGACAAACAACAACAAAGACCAAGTAAGAGTAACTGAGTAGTGACACCGATAGGATGGGAAGGCCCTCTCCCTTTCTAGGACAACTCCACTCACTGCCTGAAGCTCCTCTATATAAAGAGGCCCATTTCAGCCTGAGCTGGGAGCTGAACTCTCATGGGATAGGACAGGTCCCGGATCCTACTGCTTCAGAAGGCAGGGGAATGCCCTGGGGGTTGTGCTGGTTGGGTTTGGGTTTTGGAAGGGCTGGAGGCAAAGGTGGGGGCAGGGCAGGGGAAGCACAAAACTTAGCTACAGCCTCTATTTAGGGAGCTGACATCCCAGAGGGGGAAACTGAGATCCCTGACTCCGGCTCTACTTCTCTTTCTTGGTTCTACCTCACCTAGGGTCTCTCAGTCTCGTTTTGTATCCCTGCCTCTGATAATGTATAATCGTGGACATGGAAACTGAAATGGTTGGATATTCTAAAGAAAGATGAGACTGCAAGTTCATTCCGCCCTCTGCTCAGCTTTGTTTCTCTGCTTTGGTTTTCTCTTTACCACTCTGTCTGTTTCTCTCTTTCATTCTTTCTCTTTGCACCTCTACCTCAATCTGCCTTTCTCTACAACTCAGTCAGCCTCTCTACCTTTACTTCTGCCTCTAGGTATCTGGGCTTTCACCTGACTCTATTTGCCTCTCTGTCTGCCTCTCTCTTTTTCTTTGTCTGCCTGCCTTCCTCTGTCTCCCTTCTGTCTGCTTCTCTGCTTCACTTTATTTTTCTTTCTTTGATCCTTTTGTCCCTCCTTCATCTCTGTCTCTCTGTGTCTGTCTCTCTGTCTCTCTCTCTTTCTCTTTGGTCTCTCACTCTCCCTAATCACTTTTCTCTCCCTCCCATTCTCCCTTATCCTCTCTCTTCTTCCCTCACTGCCTTATTCTCCCTCTGTCTCTCTGTGTCTCTATGTCTCTATTTCTGTCTTTGTCCATGACTCTCTCTGATTCTCTGTCTCTCTGTATTTCTCTACGTCCCTGTCTCCCTCTCTCTGTTTTTCTGTCTCTGTCTCTCTTTGACATTGCATTCTCTCTCTCTCTCTCTCATTATCTCTTTCTCATTCTTTCTTTCTCTCTGTCTCTGCCTCCCTCCCTGTCTCTGCCTCCCTCCCTCCCTCTCTCTCTCTCTCTCTCTCTCTCTCTCTCTCTCTCTCTCTCTCTTTCTCTCTCCCCTCCCTCCCTCTGTCTGTCTGTCTATCTCTGTCTCTCTCCCTCCCTCTCCCTCTCTGTCTGTCAGTCTCTGTCTCTGTCTCTCTCTCTCACACACACACTTTAAACAAATGTCTCTTTCTATCATACAGTCATCCCAAATAGGTTCTATGTCTGTTCCTAAGAGCCACTGAGAAGAAACTTCCCTGCTCACTCTAATCAAGAGCCTAAGACACATGCACAGCTAGGTACAGTCACCATGCCTGGATGATGCATTAAGCTGGATTGCTTGGGTTCTACTCAGACACTTAGAGTGGTTTTTATGGCACCCACAGGGCAGCCTGCTCATTCTTCCTCTCAATCCAAGGGGGCTACTCTAGCCTTTTGTGTCTTCATAGGACTTAGAGTTGGAAAGAAACTTAGAGATCACCTCCAGCACTTCATTCTCTGGCACACAGTAAGTGCTTAATAAATGCCTGTTGGTTGATTGAGGAGACACTTGATACCAGAGGAGAGGAAATGATTTGTTCAAGGTCACATGGTCAAATTGAAATGCAGATATCGTGATTCTGAATCCAGGCTGGCCATGAGGCTCTAGGCAAAGGAGATGGTGCTCCTCCTTGAAAGCCTGTGTGGAGCAGAGGCAGCACCTTTGATGGGAGGGGGGCATTAGCAGGACACCCAGAAGCTAGGCGCACACTGTCCTGATAGAGATGGACTGCAGGCAGATTGGAGCAGAGTGCTGGGAGAGAGAGACAGACAGACAGAGAGAAGAGAAAGCAAGACAGAGGGGGGGGGGGCGGAGCCAAGATGGCGGCTGGAAAGCAAGGACTAGCATGAGCTCCCCACCGAGTCCCTCCAAAAACCTATAAAAATGGCTCTGAACCAATTCTAGAACTGCAGAACCCACAAAACAGCAGAGGGAAGCAGGGCTTTAGCCCAGGACAGCCTGGATGGTCTCTGGGTGAGGTCTATCCTTCACGGAGCTGGGAGCAGAGCAGAGTGGAGTGGAGCACAGCAGAGCCCAGCGTGAGCAGCGTGGACCAACCAGACCAGGAGCTGGGCAGAGTGTGCCCTAGCACCCTAAATCAGTGAGCTGCAGCAGTTACCACACTTCTCAACCCACAAACGCCAAAGACAACAGAGAAGGTTAGTGGGAAAAGCTGTGGGAGTGGAAGGAGTTTGCAGTTTGGCTACCGCCCCGGGGGCAGCGGAGGTGGGGCAGCTACAGAAGTACAGCTGCAGTTGCTTCCGGCCCCAGGCCCACCTGGTGGGAGGAATTAAGTGGCGGATTAGAGCAGGAGTGGGGAACCTGCTGAAGATCTAAGTCCAGTCTGGGTTGGGGGTTCTTGGGGAAGAAGGAGTGCTGGTGTGGCAGAGATGGCGCATCCCCCCAAGCGTGGAACATAGTTGTCTTAACTCTACAAGCAGTCATACCCCACTGAAAAACTCAAGGGTCAAGTTAGTTGGCTGGGAATATGGCCAGGCAGCAAAAACACACCCAGATTCAGTCTCAGACTTTGGATTCTTTCTTTGGCGACAAAGAAGACCAAAACATACAGCCCGAAGCAGTCAACAAAGTCAAAGAGCCTACAACAAAAGCCTCCAAGAAAAACATGAACTGGTCCCAGGCCATGGAAGAGGTCAAAAAGGATTTGGAAAAGCAAGTTAGAGAAGTAGAGGAAAAATTGGGAAGGGAAAAGAGAAGGATGCAAGAAAACCATGAAAAACAAGTCAATGACTTGCTAAAGGAGACCCCCCAAAAAATGCTGAAAAATACACTGAAGAAAACAACACCTTAAAAAATAGACTAACTGAAATGGCAAAAGAGCTCCAAAAAGCCAATGAAGAGAAGAATGCCTTGAAAGGCAGAACTACCCAAATGGAAAAGGAGGTCTAAAAGACCACTGAAGAAAATACTACTTTAAAAATTAGATTGGAGCAAGTGGAAGCTAGTGACTTTATGAGAAATCAAGATATTATCAAACAGAACCAAAGGAATAAAAAAATGGAAGACAATGTGAAATATCTCATTGGAAAAACCACTGACCTGGAAAATAGATCCAGGAGAGATAATTTAAAAATTATTGGACTACCTGAAAGCCATGATCACAAAAAGAGCCTAGATATCATCTTTCAAGAAATTATCAAGGAGAACTGCCCTGATATTCTAGAGCCACAGGGCAAAATAGAAATTGAAAGAATGCATCGGTCACTTCCTCAAATAGATCCCAAAAAGAAATCTCCTAGGAATATTGTTGCCAAATTCCAGAGCTCCCGTATCAAGGAGAAAATACTGCAAGCAGCCAGAAAGAAACAATTTGAGTATTGGGGAAACATAATCAGAATAACCCAATATCTGGCAGCTTCTACATTAAGAGATTGAAGGGCTTGGAATACGATATTCTGGAGGTCAATGGAGCTAGGATTAAAACCAAGAATCACCTACCCAGCAAAACTGAGTATCATGCTCCAAGGCAAAATATGGATTTTCAATAAAATAGAGGACTTGCAAGCTTTCTCAGTGAAAAGACCAGAGCTGAATAGAAAATTTGACTTTCAAAAGCAAGAATCAAGAGAAGCATGAAAAGGTAATCAAGAAAAAGAACAAGAAAAAGAAATCACAAGGGACTTACTAAAGTTGAACTGTTTTGTTCACATTCCTACATGGAAAGATGATGTGTATGATTCATGAGACCTCAGTATTAGGGTAGATGAAGGGAATATGCATATATATATGTATATGTTAGTGTGTATGTATGTATATATATGTGTGTGTGTATACACACACACACACACACACACACACACACATATATATATATATATATATATATATATAGAGAGAGAGAGAGAGAGAGAGAGAAAGAGAGAGCGGGCACAGGGTGAGTTGAAGACGAAGGGAAGATATCTAAAAGAAATAAAATCAAATTAAGGGATGAGAGAGGAATATATTGAGAGAAGGAGATAGGGAGAGATAGAATGGGGTGGATTATCTCGAATAAAGGTGGCCAGAGGAAGCAGTTCTGCGGGAGGAGGGGAGAGGGCAGGTGAGGGGGGAATGAGTGAATCTTGCTCTCATCAAATTTGGCTTGAGGAGGGAATGCCATACATACTCAATTGGGTATCTTACCCCACAGGAAAGAAGAGGGAAGAAGATAAAAAAAGTGGGGGGATGATGGAGGGGAGGGCAGATGGGGGTGGAGGTAATCAAAAACAAACACTTTCAAAAGGGGATAGGGTCAAGGGAGAAAATTCAATACAGGGGGATGGGTTGGGAAGGAGCAAAATATAGTTAGTCTTTCACAACATGAGTATTGTGGAAGGGCTATACATAATGATACACATGTGGCCTATGTTGAATTGCTTGACGTCTTAGGGAGAGTGGGTGGGAAGGGAAGAGGGAAGAGAATTTGGAACTCAAAGTTTTAAAAACAGATATTCAAAAACAACAAAAAAAGTTTTTGCATGCAACTAGAAAATAAGATACACAGGCAATGGGACATAGAAATTTATCTTGCCCTACAAGAAAGGAAGGGAAAAGGGGATGGGAGGGGAGTGGGGTGACAGAAGGGAGGGCTGACTGGGGAACAGGGCAACCAGAATATACGCCATCTTGGAGTGGGGGGAGGGTAGAAATGGGGAGAAAATTTGTAATTGAAACTCTTGTGAAAATCAGTGCTGAAAACTAAATATTTTAAATAAATAAATTTTAAAAAAGACAGAGAGAGACAGAGACAGAGAGAGAGACAGACAGAGAAAGAGAGACAGAGACAGAGAGGGAGAGAGACAGAGAGAGACAGAGACAGAGAGAGACAGAGACAGAGAGAGACAGAGACAGAAAGAAGAGAGGGAGACAGACAGACAGAGAGACATACACAGAGAGAGACAGAGACAGAGGGAAGAGAGGGAGAGACAGACAGAGAGACAGAGAGAAGCAGAGAGAGGAGAAAGAGAGAGAGAGACAGAGAGAAGAGAGGGAAGGAGAGAAAGAGAAAGAGAGATGGAGAGAGAGACAGAGAAGAGAGGGAGGGAGAGAGAGAGATAGAGAGAGACAGAGACAGAAGAGAGGGAGGGAGGGAGGGAGAGAGAGAGAGGGAGAGACAGAGAGAGAGAGAGAGAGAGAGGAGACAGAGACAGAGAGAAAAGAGGGAGGGAGGGAGAGAGGGAAGGAGGGAGAGAGATAGAGAGAGAGGAGAGAGGAGAGAGAGAGGGGGAGAGGGAGAGGGAGAGGGAGAAGGAGAGAGAGGAAGTGAGAGAGACAGAAGGAAAATGGGGGTGGAAAGAGGGAGCCACAGCCTGGACCCACCACCTAGCCCTGTCCCAGATATTCCCTCTTGTATGATTAGAAGTAATGGTTACAAGTTTCCTCTTAGGGGTAAAAGTTGCAAGACTTCAGTGTTTTAAGGACCTGGCACAAGTACAAGATGTGGCACTACAGGAGGGCTGGCTATGGAATAGGAAGACCTGGGTTCAAATCCTGATTCTGTTACTTACCACCTGTTTGACCTTGCACAACTCATCTCCCCTTTCTGGACATCAGTTCCTCATTTGTGAAATGAGGGAGCTGAGCTAGCTGACCTCTGAGATTGCTTCTAGTTCTAACCCCTTCCCCTCCCTGGGCCTCAGTTTCTTCTTCTGTCAAGTGAGAAGTTATCCTTAGACAGCCTTAGTACTCCCTTCCAACTCTAAATCTAGGATCCCATGACTTTTCAAATCCAAAGACTTCTGGGCTATCCCTTGGCAAGCTTCTAAAGCCCCCTTCCCCTCTCCTAGCTTGTTTTGGAATGCTGTTCTAGAACTATGGGAATGCTAAAAGAATGGACTTACTGATCTGTTTTTCCTGTTCCACTCACTTATGGCATCAGGTTGGTAATCCACCTTAGTAAGGGGCTCTGAGAGGACCCACAGCTGACATCCCCTGAAAGTCCGGGAGCTTTAGTTTGGGAAGCAAGTGGCCAGAGCATCTGCTGCTTCCTCCTTCTCTCCTGATGTATCTCTCGTGTTTCGTTTTCTAGTAAAGACCCTCTTGCATCGCTGGTATATCTGTCCTTCCAGTTCTCCTGCTGTGCTGATAACAGCTTCACTTGCTTAGGACATAGTCAGAGGTGGTTGTTGTTGTTTGTCCTTCATTCTTGAAGAGGACCATCACATCTGGTCTGAAGACAGAGGTGGGCTCAGGATGAAGGAAGGATTGGGGGCCTTGAGGCAGGCTGAGATTCTTGGGAAGGTGAATATGGAATAGAAGTAATGCCAGGCTAATAGGCACAGAGTCAAGCTGCCCATGTCTTCCAGCCATTTACTGTGTTTGTGGAGACTCTATTAGCCAGGTAATCCTTGAGCACTTGGACCAGAATTGAGGGGTGGGGAACCTGTGGCCTCAAGGCCACACGTGGCATTCTAGGTCTTCAAATGTAGACCTTTGATTGAGTCCAGGTTTTACAGAACAAAACCTTTTACTAAAGGGATTTAGTCTATGAAGTTTGGATTCAGTCAAAGTGCCACACTTGAGGACCTAGAGGGGATTTGTTCTGTGAAGTTTGGATTCAGTCAAAGTGCCCCACTTGAGGACCTAGAGGGGATTTGTTCTGTGAAGTTTGGATTCAGTCAAAGGACTGCACTTGAGGACCTAGAGAGCCACTATAGCCTCGAGGCCACAGGTTCCCCACCCCTGTCAGCTGGTCCAATTCTGGCTAGAAAAGAAAACTTCAGAGGAAGAAGTAGAGGCTTTTACAAGCAGAGTTGAATGAACCTAAACAGGTTCTGGACTGTCCCTAGCTCCAGATCCAATCTCCAGCCATGGGCAGGCCGACTTGGCTTTGGCTCCCTTCCCTGGAGCAGGACTTCTTAAACTTTTTTTACTCTCAACCCCTTTTTGCTAGAGAAAGTTTTACTCAACCCAAGGTATGTAGGTAAATAAAATAGGTATACAAATCAAACATTTACTGATAATCAACCATAAAGAAATTTATTTTGAAACAATTCTTTGGTATGCATATAATTTGACCATTTATTAAAGACAAAAGCAAATTTGCATACTAATGAGATGGATGTGCTTGTTCATTTTTACATGTAGAATTAAATTTTGGTGGAATATTTGATACTGCAGGATGTAGAGCAACTTTAACATTTTTCAGAGTTGATCGATATTTTGATTTTTTAATTGTCAATGCTGAGAACACTGCTTTGAATAAATATGTAGTACAAAATGGCGGAGGTATGTTTAGGGCCATTTCAGAAATGTTTGAAAATTCTGTCCTAATCTCAAGCCAAAATTAATTTAACAATTTTTTCTTTAGGAAACTCAGGTTTTAAAGTTGTGTTGCTTGATAACTCAGCAAATTCTTCTTGAACTTTTAATGGCAGTTGACTGACATTTTTCATTTCAATTGAGTATGGTTTATGAACCCAACTTAGTTTTTTAGATTCAAAATTTGAAGGGAAGTATTTCTGAAATTGTATCTCCAGGCACTTCAGATGATCAATCATAACTCTTACAATTAAATCTTTGGGAAGGTTATTTTCAATTATAAAATCATCTGTAGCTGTAAACATTTCTAAAGAATCCTTTTCCCACCCTATTCTCCCCTATATTAACTTTTTAAGTAAAACTTTCAATTTTATCTTTTAATATAAGTATATTACATCTTTTTTCCGTGAAGCAACATGTTTAAATCATTGAGTTTTTTGAAAATAGCTGACAAATACAGTTTTGAAAGCCATAAGTCATTACGAAAAAAATTAACAAAATCAGATTTCTGCTCAGTCAAAAATATAACAATTTCATCTTTCAATTTCAATAATCTGTTTAAACTTGGCCCTTTTGAGAGCCACCTTACCTTTGTATATAGTAATAAGCTTTTGTAATTGGAGTCCATGTCTTTCCAAAGGTTTGAAAACAAATTACTGTTAAGGGCATGGCTTTTAATGAAGTTAATGATTTTGACAGCATTGCAAAGCACAACATCTAGCTGGTGAATTTTTTTGGCTACGAGTGCCTCCAGATGGATCACACAGTGGGAAAAAGTGATATGTTCATTGCCACCAGCTTTACCTTTTGCTACAAATCCAATACTCTCACCCATCATTGCTCCAACACCGTCTGTACAGACTCCAATGCAATTTTTCCACTGTAAACCTTCATTTGTGAAAAATTTGTCGACTTTAAGATATATATCTTGTGTGCCCCTCCAAAGGACAAAACAATAATTCCTCATGTATGCTTCCTTCATAAACATATCTTACATAAAGTAACAATTGGGTCATGTGAGAAACATCAGTTGTTTCATCTAACTGAATTGCAAACTTCAGGCTGCCTTTAAGCCTGGTAATAAGCTGCTGGAATTGGTCATTACTAATTTCGGACATTCTTTTGGAAACAGTATCATTTGATAAAGAAATTTTACGAATTTCATCCCCATGCTTTTTCCCATGAACTATTTCTGACATGCTAATAATAGCAGGTAACATGAGATCTCCTATCATGTAGGGCTTTTTAGTTTTTACAACTAAATAAGAAGTTTTGTAGGAAACAAGTAAATACTTTTTGTTGACAGTAACGAATTACTCGAAACATTGTTTTTCTTTATTTGAAGATTTTAAAAGTCGTTTGAAGTATTCCTTTTGTTTATCGCAGTATGCTGCATGCTTAGTATTAAGATGTCGTTTTAGTTTGGCTGGTTTCATGCTCTCTGCAGCCACAACTACATTACAAATTAAGCAAAAAGGTTTTTCCACACCACCATCATTATTAGATGTCAATCCATATTGCAAAAATGATAATAAAAATGATCAAAATAATAAAAACAACAAATATTATAATAAATATGACAATATTCATGGTATGTTTATATATTATTTATATTATATCATTTATGTATTATAATACAATAAATATTATAATAAAAATTACAAAATAATAAATAAAATAATGAAAATATAACATATTTTCTTTTTCTTATCAATTTAGGTGTACTACAACCTGGTAGCAAAGATTCCGCCACATCGTCATCAGTATTTTTACCTCTTCTGTGTAAATTTAGTCACTTATCCATAACCAAAAAATATTTTTTGTCCTAAAATATAAATAAATATTGCTAATAATTTCTCAAATAAATACTAGCTTTAGTTTATGAAATTACATTTGTTTGTGCTTAATTTAAAAAAATTGATATTTACACTTAGATACACATGTAGTGGTGATGGTGGAGAAATAGTATTAAGGGGCTTTTGTCTTTACTTGCTGCAATTAAATACTTATGTTTCTGTAAAAGAAGTTGATAACAGCAATTTTTATCTTTTAATTAATTAATTTACTTTGTTTTTAACATTCACTTCCATAAGATCTTGGGTTTTAAATCCCCCCCTTTGCCCCCTCCCCAAGACAGCGTGCAATCTGATATAGGTTATGCATGCACAATCATATTAAACATATTTCCACATTAGTCATGTCATGAAAGAAGAATCAGAACAAAAGGGAAAAACCACGAGGGAGAAAAAACAACAAAAAAGAGAAAATAGTCAGCTTTGATCTGCATTCAGACTCCGTAGTTCTTTCTCTGAATGTGGATAGCATTTTCCATCATGAGTCCTGAAATTGTCTTAGATCCTTGCATTGCTAAGAAGAAGTAAGTCTATCAAAGTTAGTCATTGCACAATGTTGCTGTTACTGTGTACAATGTTCTCCTGGTTCTACTCAGCATCAGTTCATGTAAGTCTTTCCAGGTTTTTCTGAAGCCCACCTGCTCATCATTTCTTATGGAACAATAGTATTCCATTGCATTCATATACCACAACTTGTTCAGCCATTCCCCAATTGATGGGCATTTCCTCAATTTCCAATTCTTTGCCACCACAAAGAGAGCTGCTATAAATATTTTTGTACATGTGAGTCCTTTTCCCTTTTTTATGATCTCTTTGGGATACAAACCTTGCAGTGGTATTGCTGGATCAAAGAGCATGCACAGTTTTATAGCTCTTTGGTCATAGTTCCAAATTGCTCTCCAGAATGGTTGAATCAGTTCACAACTCCACCAACAACGTAACAATGTTCCAATTTTCCCACACTTTCTCCAACATTTATCATTTTCCTGTTTTGTCATGTTAGCCAATCTGATAGGTGTGATGTAATACCTGAGTTGTTTTGATTTGAATTTCTCTAGTCAATTTTTTCACATGACTAAAGATAGCTTTAATTTCTTCATCTTAAAATTGCCAGTTTGTATCCTTTGACCATTTATCAATTGCAGAATGACTTGCATTCTTACAGATTTGACTCAGTTTTCTATATATTTGAGAAATGAGGCCTTTATCAGGAACACTGGCTATAAAAATTGTTTCTCAGCTTTCTGCTTCCTTTCTAATCTTGGTTGCATTGGCTTTGTGTAAAAACTTTTTAATTTAATGTAATCAAAACTACCCATTTTGCATTTCATAATGTTCTCTATCTCTTATTTGGTCCTAAATTCTTCCCTTCTTCATAGATCTGACAGGTAACCTATTCCTTGCTCTCCTAATTTGCTTATGGTATCACCCTTTATGTCTAAATCGTGTACCCATTTTTACCTTATCTTGGTGAACAGTGTAAGATGATGGTCTATGCCTAATTTCTGCCATTATGTTTTTCAGTTTTCCCATCAGTTTTTGTCAAATAGTGAGTTCTTATTCGAGAAGCTGGAATTTTGGGTTGATCAAACAGTAAATTACTATAGTCTTGTGTACCTAACCTATTCCACTGATTCACCACTCTATTTCTTTTTCTTTTTTTTCACTTTCCTTTTCTTTTGAAGGGGGGAAGGCAGGCAATTGGGGTTAAGCGACTTGCCCAAGGTCACACAGCTAGTTAAGTGTGTCAAGTATCTGAGGCCGGATTTGAACTCAGGTCCTCCTGACTCCAGGGCCAGTGGTCTACTCACTATGCCACCTAGCTGGCCCCACCACTATATTTCTTAGCCAGTACCAGGTAGTTTTGATGATTGGTGCTTTATAATACAGTTTTAGATCTGGTATAGCTAGGGCACCTTCACTTGCATTTCTTTTCATTAATTCCCTTGATATTCTGGACCTTTTGTTCTTCCAGATGAATTTTGTTTTTATTTTTTCTAGTTTGATAAAGTATTTTTGGTAGTTTGATTGGCACCGAACAAGTAAATTAATTTAGGTAGAGGTGTCATTTTTATATTAGCTCAGACTACCCATGAGCAACTGATATTTTTCCAATTATTTAGATCTGACTTTATTTGTGTGAAAAGTGATAACAGCAATTTTAAAAATCAAACATTCTAACACAATCCAAAGATATACTAATTTGATACTTATATGCTGAGGAATGACAGTAGGAAAATATTAAAAGTCTTTATTTTCCTTAAACTATTATGTTTCTGTAAGAGTAGAAAACTTTGTACGTACAGTAAAAACACTGCAATTCTTAACATACAGTAGTCTTGAATCTGAGCTGAGGTGTTTCTGGCAATATTAGTTAGCATTGCATGGTGTAACGGCATGCACAGTGCAAAGTGGGCATGTTGTGTGTTCAGAACCAAGGCTACAGTGATGTCGTGTGATGTAACACAGGCAAGAGCTGCTAGAAACACCTTGGAATCATTATGCATTTGATTTTAAATTAATTTTTGGTTGTCACGCATTCAGAAACCTTTTAATGTTGCCAAATTTTTCATGACCCCCACATTCAGTTACCCAACCCCATATGGGGTCGTGACCCACAGTTTAAGAAGCACTGCCCTAGATTACCCTTTGGCAAGGACCTTTCTGTCATCCTGGAGAAATCTCCTTCTATGTCTACTTTTTTAAAAAAATTCTCATTGTTTATTTTTTAACATTCTTTTACCCAAAAAACTGAGTTCCAAATTCTTTCCCTCCTTCTTGCCCCTCCCCCACCATTGAGAAGGCAAGCAATATGATATGAATTATACATGTGAAATCATGCAAAACATATTCCCATATTAACCATGTCTCAACTAAAGACAGAAAAAAGTGAAAAAATTATGCTTCAATCTATACTGTGTTTATAAGTTGTCTCTCTGTAGGTGGATAGCATTTTTCATTTTAAGTCCTTGGGGATGTCTTGGATCATTGTATTGCTGAGAATAGCTGTCATTCACAGTTAATTATCATTATAATTTTGCTGTTACTATTTACAATATTCTCCTGGTTCTGCTTGCTTCATTTTGTATCAGTTCATGTAAGTCTTCCCAGGTTTTTCTGAGAGCATCCTGCTCATCATTTCTTTTACCACAATAGTGTTTCAGCACAATCATATACCACAACTTGTTCAGCCATTCCCCAAACAATGGGTATTCCTTTGATTTTCAGGCCTCTATGCCTACTCTTGAACATAGTATAACTGACCTACATTTATTATTTTTAGGTACTTCTTTTGGACCTGAAAGCACCCCCAGCTGGGACTACAAACATCATTTCTTTTCCCATTACTTCCCGCTTTGCTTTCTGGGGCCAAGATGAACAAATCAGACCTCCCTTCCACATGATGGCCCTTCAGGTACTTTAACACAGCTGTCAGTCCCCCTCCCCACACCGTGCCCAAGCTGCCCATCTTCTCTTTTCCAGGCTTGACCTACTCAGTTCTCCTGGTTGTCAGTCTATCTGCTACAGCACAGATTATGTCAAATTGCCCCTTTGGGTAAATATTCCACTTTAGTTCCCAACTAGACAGAACAGCACTCTGAAAATGTAGTCAGTTGCAATGGAGTTGGGCCCATGCCTCAGGGCTTTCTTCTACAAGACCTGGCACAAAGTAAGTATGTTATAAATCAGTCATAATAATCCTAACAGTAGTAACAATGATGCTTCAGTCATAGCTCAGCTATGGACAGCTCCGTCCAGACAGAATTGTGGGAGTGGTCACAAGCCAAAAGAGTATGGGGGAACAAGCCTTGTTTTTCTCATTTGCATATCCGTCTGTTTGTCATCTCCAAGAAGATCGAGATTAGAGGATCTAGACTTGCCAAGTGTTCATTTATATCAGTGCCAACCAGAACCTCCCTCCCTCCCACCTGCCAGACATCTCCAGTCTGGGACCAGGGGAAAGGAAGTATGATTCCACTGGAAATATGCATATGTTTGTCTGGAAAAGATGATGGAAACCCAAGAAAGTACAGAGTGGTTTCAGTGTCAATGAGATGGGCTGGCGACGCTGAGAAAGAGGATATAATCATTCTAAGAGCTCGCACTCTTAGAGTTTAGGATCATAAGCTTCAGAACTGGAAAAGACCTTTGAGATCAACCTCACTTTATAGATGGGCAAACTGAGGCATAGAGCAGAGAAGTGACACAATTCACATTTCTGTCATGCTTCTGTATTTACAAAGACCCCTCTTCCACAAAAATCCTATGTACAGGTTATTATTCCCATTTCCCAGATGAGGAAATTGAGGCTCAGAGGGACCAGAAGAGCTGCCAAGTGTCTCCTGACTCCAAGTCCAACCTTTTCTCACTACCCCACATTCGGGGCTGCTTAGATAATCAATAGTAGAGGCAGAATTCTACCCCAGGTCCTCTGGCTCCAAATCCCCTGTAGTTGTGATTCAAATGGGCCTTCCTCATGCCAAACATTGGAACAAATGAGTGGGGAAAAGCAGTTACCTTCATTTGAAAAAGAAGAGAATGAGGTTCAGAGTAGTTGTTGTGTAGCTAGGAATACTGGGGCCAGGAGCTCAAAGTAGGAGCAGCTGGGTACCAAGGAAGATGTATGAAAGTAGAAGTGAGAAGGGAAGGTGACAAAGGCCCTCAATTATCACAGGATCCTGAGGGGCATTTGTCCCCTATCCTACCATAGGGAAGTTTCCAATTCTCAGGGCCCTTATCTTTGGGCTTCTTTGTTGTTTGGGTGTTGTATTTCAGTCATTTCAGTCGTGTTTGACTCTTTGTGGCCCCATTTGGGGTTCTCTTGGCAGAGATACTGGAGTGATTTGCCATTTCCTTCTCTAGCTCATTTGACAGATGAGGAAATTGAGGCAAACAGGGGGAAGTGACTTGCCCAGGGTCACACAGCTAGTCTGGATCTAAGGCTGGATTTGAACTCAGGTCCTCCCCACTCCAGACCCAGAGTTCTATTCACTGCATCACTTTGTGGCCTGTGCTTCTTTGCTGAGGCACAAATCCTCTCCCAGTCTATGGTTCTTTCAGTCTCATCCCTCTCCACCTTAGCCCTCCCTCTGTATAATTTGTATGGTTGTATTGGTAATTAAGGAGGGCTTTTAGCACTTATTCAATCAAGTTCCCTTGAAGAGTTTGGCCTTTGTTTCCTTGATTAAATTGGGAGTCCTTGATGACCTCCTTGCCTCAAGGGAAAGCCTAGTTTACTTGGGTTTGAGTGACATGTTTGTGACTTTGGAGGCTTTTAGACTACATGGATTTAAGCAGCATTTTTGTGACGCTTTTAGGTCATGTGGGTGAGTCGCATGTGTGACTCACCTTTTACCCTGAACAAGATATATAAACCCAGAGGTTCTCCCTTGAGGCTCTCACTCCTGGAGGAGTGTTGGTGTGGGACTCTGGGCAGCCGCTGTAAGAGCCTCCCAGCTAGTCAACCCAGATGTTGATGGTTTCTTGGTAACTATGAATTGTATTTGGTCTATTTATATGTTTGTAATTTGTTTGTTTTTGTTCTGAAGTTCGGGATGCTGGCTTTTTCCCCTGAACTAAGTGAATGATATTTGTATGTTGGATAGAAGCAAGACTGTTAACCCCCAATGCTACTTTCCTTAGTAAAGCAGATCAAAACGTTCTTGGCAACGTTCTTGCTGTTGGGCTTGTGTTGGCCTTTCACCCTCATAGCAGCTGCTAGCCAAATTGTTGCAACAATGGCCCTCTGTCCTCCTATCCCACTGTACCCTTTGGAATATGGGCTATAAAAGACTCACTCCACCCCATCCTGGATCTCTCATCTTCCTTTCCTGTTTTGCATCTTCTAGTGTTAATGGAAATCTAGTCCCCCCGCACCCCCAGAAGACCCGGTATCCCTAGCCACTTTTCCACTACTGGGTGTTCCTTCTCTCCAGTCCCCCTTTCCCCAAGCACTGGGCCAGGAGGAGGTAGAGATTGGCTCTAGGCTCCTCACTCTCACTTCTGGATGTTCCTTTTGCCTCTATCATTCAGAAACTTCTTTCTCTGAGATTCACCATGCTTATCTTCATTATCTGCTCTTACTCCTTGTCAAAACCATCCACTAACCTCCGGGGCATTGTCTCTGCTTTCAAAAAGAGTTGGGTCCAAAAAGTTCATGATGGAAAATGCCATCCAAGAATTACGGAGTCTGACAGCAGATCAAAGCATACTATTTGCTCTCTCTCTTTTCTGTTTTGCTTTGTTTCTTCTTTCTTGTGGTTCATTCCATTGGTTATAATTCTTCTTTACCACATGACTAATTTGACAATGTTTAATATGAGTATATGTAGAGCCTATATCAGATTGCACACCATCTTGGGGGGAGAGGGAGGGGGAGAAAATTTAAAACTCAAAAGCTTGTGGGACTGAATGTTGTAAATTTAAAATAAATCAAATAAATAAATAAATAACAAAAATAAAATAAATTTATATTATGTTATGTTATATATAAAATAAATAAAAATTAAAAATATATTATATATTATATATAAAATTAATAAAATATATAAAATTAATAAATTTAAGAAATAAAATAAAAATAAATATAAATAAATAAATAGAATAAAAAGTTGGGAGTCCAGGCCCACAATCTTCCTTTCTACCTTAGTCCTGTTTTTGACACTTGGAGACTTCACCATGTGGGTGAGTATCCCCTCAAGCATGCTGGCTCCTCAACTCATCAGCCTCCTCCACTCTCAGGACTTATCACCTTCACTCCACATTAGTCACTCACAGGGATGATCATGTCAACCTTTGGTCACTTCTACTTTTTTTTACCTCCATGATCCAGAGTTCTGAAATTTCTCTCTCTAGAAACAACCTTCAAGCTCTCTTTGGACTTCACCTTTCCTATTCTTTTTCCTAATTGTGATGGCCCCATCCTTCCAGGCTTCCCCTCTGTTCTCCCAGCCAACTGCCCTACTCTGGTTTCTTTTTCCTTCCTTTTCACCAAACCCCAACCCTGGACTACCCCTACTATCTGCCTTTACTGTTCCTGTTCATGTGCTATTAAGTGTTCCTAGAGAAGGTTATGCAACTATACCCATCAGATCTTCTACCAATGTATGCTATCAAATGTTAACTGGTTCCTCATTGCTGCGTGATGGTCCTTTTTTATACCCTTGGTGGATTTCTATCTTGCTCTCCATAGTAGCTATTCCAAACCTCAGACCTCCTCTACCCTACCATCCCTCTCTCTCAGAAGCAGAGGATCTGGCTTCCTACTTCACTGAGAAAATAAGAGGCAATTCATCTCAAGCTCCTTCTTCTCCTCCATGTTATACCTTAAATTCCTTAGTCATCATCTTTCATCGTCTCCTCTTTTATTCTAGTCTCAGAGGAAATGGTAGGCCTTCTCTGGCCAAAAGTAACTGGAGCTTGCCCCCTGTAGTGGCAACCACACTGGCATACCCAGGATGGCTGCTAGTGCAGGTTCTTTCATCTGCTTTACTAAGGAAAAATAGCTGTTTCAGGGGTCAACAATCTTTCTTTTTTAATCACATAACACACAAACACAGGAAATACAGAGAAGAGAAATAAAGACCAACAGACAGGGCTCTACTGCCTGAATCAAAGCTTTACATCTACCACTGAATCGAGAGAGCCCTTACCTCTGAGGAGTCAGGGAGCTCTGAACGTAATGCCACTCAGACTCTTGACCAGGAAATCACAACATCTTTTTCATAAGTGAGCTCCCAAAGCGAAAGCTCACCTCTCACAATATATACTCTTTCAGCTAATAGGCTCAGAGCCAGGAGGCATCACAACTCATTGCCTAATTAGCTTATTAACAAAAGGTGTGTAAGCCTTCCTATAAGCAAGCAAGCTTCACTTAATGGGCTCCACATGAGATTTATTGATGAGTGGGGAAGATCTTATTCCCCATTAACTTTACACCCCCTTAGTTGTTAACTTTTTCTCATCTTCAATTTCTCCTTGTGCACCACCTTCTTCCTTGACACCCACAAACACGTCCAGGTCTCCCCAATCCTTAAAAATCCTTCTCTTGACCTTGCCATCCCCTCAAGCTGCTGTCTACTTTTCTCCCTTTCATAGTCAAACTCCAAGAAATAGTTGTTGCAGTCTAACTTCTAGCCCAACACTCAACTGAAACTGTTCTCTTTAAGGTTACCAATGATCTCTCAATTGTGAAGTCCAATCACCTTTTCTGTCCTCATGCTTCTTGACATCTCTGAAATGTTCAACACTGTTGAACATCTGTGGAGCATAATCTCCCCACTTTGACTACCTCAGGTTCTGGGGAAGCTCTGGCCCATTTCTCAAGGCCACAGGACTTAAAAGAGGGGGGAAGGTACCCAACCCATCTCTCAACTCCTGGATACTCTTTCCTCCCTAGTTTTTGGTTCTCCTGATTCTCCTTACCTCTCTGACTGCTCCTTCTCAGGCTCCTTTTTGGAGTCATCATTAAGGTCCTGTCCCCTAGGTGTGAGTGTACCAACTTCATCATCAGTCCTATTTTCTTCTATTTCCTTAGGGACATTTTTAATTCTCAGTGGATTCAACTGTCATATCTATGCAAATGACTCCTCATTCTACATATGCAGCCCTCCTCCTTCTCCTGACCTCCAGTCCTCAATCATCAACTGCCCGTTGGACATATCTAAGTGAATGTTCTGTAGTCATCTCAAACTCATCCTGTATAAAACAGAACCCATCATCTTTTGCCCCAAACCTACACTTCTTCCTAACTTCCCTGTTTCTATGGAGGGCATCACAATCCTTTCAGTCTGCAACTACAAAGTCATCTTCAACTCTTCCTTTTCCTTCCTTTCCTCCAATATACAATCAGTTGCCAGATCTTGTCAACTTGTCTTGGATTTGTTCCTTTCTTTCTACTCATACATCCACCCCATTAGTTCCTGACATTACCACCTCTCACCCAGACTACAGTAATAGCAATCTGACTGGTCTTGTCTCCAGTCTCTTCCCATTCCAAACCGTTCTCCACACAGCTGCCAAATTGATTTTTTACAGCATAGGTCTGACGACATATTAATGAAAAGTTTCCAGGCCCAATAAGTACGCCTTGAAAGAGTAACCAGGAGGCTACAGAGAAGCATGATTGCGTAAAGCAAAATCATGCTTCCCCCTCTATGGTAAAAAGATTACCCACTGGCCTGAAGTCTTTGTTCAGCTTCCTCCCGTAGGTCAGCTCTGCTACTGGCAGCTCCTGCTTCAGCTGTGGCTGTGGCTGTAGCAGCCTCTGGCTCCAACGGGAGCTGCTTTTAACCATCCAGCTTCTGCGGGGGGGGGGGGGGGGGGGGTGGGGGGTGGGTGGGGGGGGGGGGTGGGGGGGGGGTGTAAGGTACGCCGGGGAAAGCACAGGTTCTTTCAATCTGCTTAAGCAAGGTGAAGGGGTTGACTGGGAAAGCACAGGGTCTTTCCATCAGCTTAAGCAAGGGAAGCAAGGTGAAGGGGCCGACAAGCTTACTCCAGTCCAACATACAAACAGCATTCAGTTCAGGGGAAAAAGCCAAACTAGTCAAGGGCACTTGTTGACTAAGTGCTAAGGAGCCCATTTTTGGTTGCCAATACAGTGCTCCTAACTTAATGCATCAGTCCATGAATGCTACCTAACTTTTCACTTGAAGTCTGCTCTCTTTAACTATCAGGTACAGATCAGCTGATGCCCAGCTTTCCTCTCCTTTATCACAGCTTACAAGATGGAGTAGTCACTTCCTGCTAAGGTACCCATCATTCCTACACCAGGACTCAGTTCCTCTCTACGAAGAAGAGAATATATGCATCCTTCATTATGTCTCCCCTCTTAAAATATGCCATTTTCAACAAGGAAAGTACAGAAACTCCTGTGTTGTTTTTTTTTGTTTGTTTTGGTGGTAGTGGGGGGTAGCGGAAGATGTCCAGAAAACTGAAGTCACTCCCTTTTAAGGGGGATTTGATTTAGCAGTAACCTCACGGTTATCTTCAAGTATTTGAAGGAAGGAGGATTAGTTTGGTCTTACATGGCCCCAGGGAGATGAATGAGGAGCAAAGTCGCCATTTTGGATTTGATATCAGGAAAACCTTCCTAACCTTTAGAACTATCCAAAAGAGGAATGGGATGCCAGGGGAGGTAGCATGTCTCCACTATTGGAAATCAACTTAAAGCAGAGACTTTAAGTCAAAGATAATAGGCTCATAGGGATATAGCTTTACCTCAGGAGCCATCTAGTTCAGTCACCTCATTTACAGATGAAAAACCAGGGCCCAGAGAGGACTTGCACAAAGTTACTCATAGGATCATAGATCTAGAACTGGAAGAGGCCCCAGAGGATGTCCAGTCAAACCCTCTAATTTTATGGAGGGGGAAACTGAGGCACAAAAGTTTGAATGATTTGCTCAAGATCACACAGGTTGTGAGTGAAATATAGACATAATTCCTGAATTGGACTTCCCTTCCCATTCCAAGCTTCTGTAATTCTGTGCTTTCCTGCCTTTTCCCCAGCATTTACTGTGGGAAGACCCTTTGTCTGCTCAGCTGTGCCAACCCTGGTGTAGGAATGTATGTGTCGGCCAGCTTAGGATGGGAGAGTCTTTACTTGTGTCCTGGATGCCCTGCCAGAAGGGCTGCTACCAAGAGATAAATACTGGGCACAGGAGCGGTTCTGTCTAGTCCTACCCATTCCCAAGTAGGAAGTGTGACCACTGGGGAGAGAGGAAGAGCCTGCTTGGGGAATTGCCCTGCACCCCTGGCTGCTGGAGGTGGACTGTGGTGAGGGGAGAAATGACCTCATCATCTTTTCCTGTCTTGGATCACTCTGATGCACTGAGCTTCAGCAAAGGGCCTAGGCTCCATGACTTGGGGCTTTGCCCACTCCCCCAGCTCGGGGAGTTCCTTTTCTCACAGCTCCAGTGGTGAGTCACCCACCAAAACAAACAAACATTTCCTTGTATGAAGTAAGCTCATAGAAGGGGTGGGGTGGGATGGGAAGGGACCCCAGATGCCTGCCTACCCAGCCATGATGGTTGCTAGACTGCCTCCCCCCACCTTTCCTCTCTCTTGTCCTCTCTTCTCCTGGAGCTAAGAAGCAGCAGGGGACATCTCCAGCTTCTCTGCATCTACCAATCATTGGCTGGGATGCCATTTTTTTTGTTTTACTGAGAATGGAGGAGGGGAGGGTTGGCAAGATTGGTGATACAGACTGGCATCTGTGTACAGATACCCATTTAAAAATCTGCCCATCCATTTGTCCTTCTGGCAGCCCCTTATCTATTTTAGTCTTCTTTGTAAAATTAAAGGGTTAGACGAAATCATTTCTAAGACACCTTACAGACCTGAGCCCTAAGATCTTGAAGCTAGAAGATTTCTCCCCTCCCTCCAATGCAGGAATTATGTCTATATAGCACTTGCTATTTGTCCTGCATTCTTGAAGAGGACCATGATATCAGGGAGGTGATGCCATGACATGCAAGTGACTTGGATTTGAGTGAGGGAGGGCTGTGCAAAGTCACCAGCCTCACATTCACCTTTGGAGCTATCTCGGTTCAGTGGTCAGATATAGATCAGGACAACTAGGGATGGCCTAGGATGCACTGAGGAACCTATTTGGTCATTGTTTGGGTTCTGATTGGCTCAGAATGAATGTAAATAGCAATTGTTCCTGTTTTGGCCAGAAACCCTGAGGGTCTTCCCCTCCCAGATCTCTCTCTTTTTTAGAGGCCATTCTTTGCCTCATTTCTTACCCAGCCTTATCAGTGAATAGGCACTGCCTCATTCAAATTGAGACCTGTTAAAAACCTTAGCTTGAAAAGGCCAAGGTTCCCCACTGCATCCTGGGCCATCTTTAGTCATCCTGATCAATATCTGGCCACTGGACCCTATATTAGGAAGGCAGAATTTATGATTTCAAAGAGAATCTCATATGTGCCTAAAAGGTCCAGAACCGCAGGATATAAGGAATTCTCTAGGCAGAAGGCAGGAGAACTAAAGCATGTATTTACACTCCACAATAACAAGCCCACAAACCAGCGTCCCCATTTTGATATTTTCATCAAAAGCTTCCAGGCCCAATAAGTCCGCCTTACAAGGGTAACCAGGAGGCCACAGAGAAGCGAGATGGTATAAGGCAAAATCGTATACATGCTTCCCCTCTACGGTAAGAAGATTACCCACTAGCCTCTAGTCAGCTCTGCTACCGGCAGCTCAGCTTCGGCTGTAGGCGTCTCTGGCTCCAATCGGGAAAGGAAAGGAGAATCTTCAAGCTGTCCTCTCCCCTCTTATAGAGTTTTTGACATCATCAAGCGCCGCCTGAATGACCAGGGCCGATTGGTTCTTGACTTGGCCCCTCCCCCTAGCGTAGACCACGTTAACACACCTCCCCTCAGCCAGCCCCACGACTCATCACACAGGAAGCTCTCCGATCCCTGGCATGGTCGCTGGGCCTCCTGCCCCGGAAGAGCAAGCCCCAGCGTCCAGGGAAGCTCAACGAGGCAAGCTGAGACATTCAAAGAAAACAAAGTCCATTCTGGCTACAGACCCTGATGGCTCTGGAGGCAAAAGTGAGGCTAGTGACTTTGCACAGCCCTCCTTCACTCAAATCCAATTGACTTGCATGGCATAGCATCACCTCCCTGATGTAATGGTCCTCCAGAATGAAGGACAAACAGCAACTTCTGCATAGCACTAGCCTCCACTTAAAGGCCTCAAGCAATGGGTAAACAGCTACCTACCCTGAATGAAATCCCACAATCATACATCTCAAGATTGGAAGAAACTTTGGTGAGAATCAAGTCCAGTCTCCCACCCAATGCAAGAATCGCTTCTTCAACACCCCCATGTGGCCATTCAGCCTCCAACTGGAAATCTTGAACAAGTTACTTCCCCTCCTTGGCCTCAGTTTCCTCTTTTGCAAAATGAGAGGATTGGTTGGACTAGATAATTTCTGATGCTCCTTCCAGCTCTAGACCTATGATGCAATGATCATGTGATATCCAGTGTGACCGGGAAGACAGGATAGTTGGATGACGACAGAGATGGAAGCGATCTTTCTCTTGTTCACAGAAGTCACAGCCATCACTAGATAACTTTACTGCTGGGCCCCTACCACCCTTTTAGAACTCTCTTGTAACATCCCTAGGAGACTCAATTTCCAGGACTAGAGTTATAGGGGCGGGGTGGGGAGATATAGGTCTTGTATCTATCTTACTACATTTTACATCTTGGGTGGTGCTTCTATCTCTGTTCGCCTAAATCATCTTGATCCTCCTCCTTGTACCACCACTTGAAACAAGAGACCTTATATGCCAAGAATCCCCTCCATAACATCTCCAACAAATGGTCGATCCCACTACTTCTTAGGGCAGAGCTTTCTACTTGTAGATAGCTAAAATTGTTAGAAAATTTGACATCAAGCCCATATAAGCATCTTTGGAGGTTCCATCTTATGCCTCCAGTTCTGCCCTCTAGGGCCAGGCAGAAGAATTCGAATACCCTTTCTACATGACAGTTCTTGAATACTTGAAGATAGCCCAGACATCTCCTCAAAGTGTTTTCCTTAGGCTAAACATCCTCAATTCAGAGTTTCAGAGAAACCTGGGAAGATTAATATGAACCTATTCAAAGTGAAGTAAGCAGAATCAGGCGACTAATTTATAAACTAACAACCTCATTGTTAAGATAAATAACTTTGAAAAGCATAAGAGCTCTGAAGAGTATAGTGACCAACCACAATTCCAGAGGACAGATGATGAAGCAGGCTACCCACCTCCTGAAGTGATGGACTCAGAGTGAAGCACCAGACATTTTCAGACACAACCAATGAGGGAATTTGTTATTAGGGTTTACTGTTCTTTTGGGAGGACTAGAAGGGAGAGATAGCAAGAAGACTGACAGAAAAAAGAAAAGAAGAAAAGAAAATGAAAGAGAATCATTGGGGCATTTTCAAAAATACTCAGGTAACACAGATAAGCAGGACTGCTTTGGAAGCTCCATGTTGAATTTTTTAGGTACTTAAAAGGAAAAGTAAGTTGTACGTAGACAGCTAGGTGGCACAGTGGATAGAGCCTTGGGACTGAAGTCAGGAAGACCTGAGTTCAAATCCAGCCTCAGGTACTTACTAGCTGTGTGACCCTGGGCAAGTCATTTCATCTTGTTTGCCTCAGTTTCCTCATCTGTAAAATGAGCTGGAGAAGGGAATGGCAAACCACTCCAGTATCTCTGCCAAGAAAACCCCAAATGGGGTCATGAAGACTTGGATGTGACCGAACAACAACAAGCTATATGTAACAGATTCTCAGTTTTGTGTACGTTCTTCATTATCTGTCCTGGAATCCTCATCATCTACTCTTCTATATGGAAATGCTCGTTTTATTTAGTATTAAGTTCAGAATAAAAAAATAAATAAATAAACATTCCTAGTTCCTCCAACTGACAGCATTCCCTCCAGTCCTCTCCTGCTCTGGGCCGCCTGCTCAGGATGTGTTTCAGCTTATCAATGTCCTGCCTAAAATGAAGTGCCCAGAACTGAACACCTTACTCCGGATGGTGTCCACCCATTTATTATGGAGGGCTACCATTTATTCCTGATAAATTTAATCTTCTTGGATTCGGCTCATTTTTTCTACCTGTCATGGTCTCCCTAGGATAGATTCCAACTTCTCTGTCCTTGCCTTGACTGTTTCAGTTTGGCATCATCTGTAAATTTGTTGAGGGTGCTCAATCCAAGTCAGACGTCAAACTACAGAACATCCCAGGGGCAACCTCAGACCCCTGGGCCTTTCCTGGCACTGCCCACTTGCTGTGGCTTGACCATTTCTGTGTTGCGTTCCACTTCCGAAGCATCTGAATTTCTTAGATCAGGGCAAAGACCCTCATTGTTTATGGGAAAAACTCTGATTTGGAAGACCATAGATTAAGAGCTAAAAGGAGCATCAGAGGTTTGAACCACAGATGAAAAAACTGAGGCCTGGTAAGGTTATAGGATTACAGTATCCTGGATTTGGAGTTGGAAGAGTTGCTAAGAGCTCTTCTTAAGAAGCCAACTCCCCCATTTTACAGATGAGGACAGTAACTTGCCCAAAGTCACATAGGTAGTAAGTGGCATATCTGAGATTTGAACTCAGATCTCTGACTCCTCTTCCAATGCCCCTGTCCAGTGCTGCTCCACTGCACCATGTGAGGTGACTTACTCAAGATCTGGAAGGCACCTTAGAGCCATCTAGTCCACCTTTTTCATTTCA
Organism: Trichosurus vulpecula; assembly: GCF_011100635.1. Classification (NCBI taxonomy): domain Eukaryota; kingdom Metazoa; phylum Chordata; class Mammalia; order Diprotodontia; family Phalangeridae; genus Trichosurus; species Trichosurus vulpecula. The sequence goes on from NC_050582.1 coordinate 58,572,289, forward strand.
CAGAAGAGGAAACAGGCCTAGAAAAGTGAAGTGACTTGCCGAAGGTCACACAGCTATAGTATATGGTCAAGCTGGTATTCAAATCCTGGTTCTTTCTGACTCCCAATCCAGGGCACTTCCCACTGGACCACACTGTTGCTGTCTTACAGCAGAAAGGTTAGCATTGTCCCTGGCAAATTATTCCAGCTAATTTTAAGCATGTGGACCTGGGCTCTCTCATTCTGAACCACTTCTGTTTTGCACAGAGTTATGAAGCCAGCCAGGAAAAGCTGATACCCTGCTTCCAGTGAGACTGCCAGGAAGGAATGTGGCCTTTGTTGAGTTGGGCTCTGTGAGGTGAAGATGGCCCCAGCCTAAGGCTACTGTGTCTTGCCTGGGGCTGCTGAGGATGCTTGGGGGTGGGGAGGGAGGAAAGGAAAGGGGGGGGGCTGTCTCACTTCCTCACCATCTGTTCTCTGAATAGGGTAAGCTCAGTAAAAGAAGCTAAAGACTCCATTTAATATGGAAACCAGCTGGGTCCCCTTTTGGACATCCTGGATGGGGGTTGGCGACCAGGGCAGAGTTTGAGGACCCCCCTCATAACAGTTAAAGTGTCAGCTATAGCTGAGGCTGTACACCTACCTACCTACATATTTTACATATTCATATACATACAAAGATCCCTCTGGATCATCTATCTTTATAAAGAGAGGTCCCTATGTAGAGAGATAGACAGGCATAGTTATAGGACCTGTGATTTCACTGGATCTCCCTGATAAGAAAAAAAACAACACACACACATACACATACATTCACACAAGGTGTCCCAGAAGTCTTAGTGTAGTTTTAAGCCTTAACAGAGTAAAACCTTTATTTTCAAGCTTTATAAACTTAAAACTGTGCTGAGACTTTTAAAAAAGTATTTATTTTTAGTTTTCAACATTCACTTCTATAAGATTTTGAGTTCCAAATTTTCTCCCCCTTTCTCTTCTCCCCCCTCCCACAAGATAGCACGCAATCTGATATAGGCTCTACATGTACATTCACATTAAACATATTTTCACGTTAGTTATGTTGTAAAGAAGAATTAGAACCAATGGCAGGAACCAAGAGAAAGAAGAAACAAAAGAAAAAAAGAGGAAGTAAACAGTATGCTTCCATCTGCATTCAGACTCCAAAGTTCTTTCTCCGGATGTGGATAGCACTTTCCATCATAAGCCTTTTGGAGTTGTCTTAGATCCTTGCATTGCTAAGAGCTAAGTCTATCGAAGTTAGTCATTGTATGCTGAGACTTTTGAGACACATTGTATCTATGCACATGTATACTCTATCAGTATAATATATCCACATATTATAATGTTATATATTATATGCAGCGTATAATATTATGTGTGTTTATATATACACGCATACATATGCGTATATGTAGCTTTATCTCCATATTATTGTTGTTCAGTTGTTTCAGTCATAGCCTACTCTTCATGACCCCATTTGGGGTTTTCTTGGTAAAGAGGCTGGAGTAGTTTGTCATTTCCTTCTCCAGCTCATTTTACAGATGAGGAAACTGAGGCAAACAAGGATAAGTGACAGAACAGAGAGAGAGAGCACATAGTTCTGTACAATAAAGTTCACACAGGTGTTTTTTTGGAATGTGGATTTCTTTTAGAATTCTTTATGGAAGGTCAAATTTGCATAATGCAAATTTACATAAAGCAGGATCTGTCTATTTTCCTATGCTCATGTACCTTCATTTGCTTAGCTGTTCTCCCAATTCATTGCCATCGACTTTTCTTCTAGTCCTTTGTTACCACACAATCGGCTGCTTTGAAACTTTTTTGGACATATGGGCCCTTTCGGCATTTCATCTCCTTGGGGTATGTGCCTAGTAGTGACATTGCTGGGACAAAAAATATGGATAACCTAGTGACTTTTGGGGCATAATTCCAAATTGTTTTTCAGAATGGGGCAGGGGTGGGGACCCTGTGGCGTCGAGGCCACATGTGGCCCTCTAGGGCCTCAGGTGAAGCAAACAAATTGGATTCAGTCAAAGGACCACATTCCCTACCCTTGCTTATCATTCAATGGGGCCTGTCCTCCCATGGATCCTCCAACAATGGCCATTCTTTTTTGTCACCTTGGACAATTTGATGGGTGTGAGCAGGAATCTCAAAATCGTTTAAATTTGTATTCCTCTAGTTTATTATTTATTTGGATTACTTTTTGCATATGTTTTTTTGACAACTTGTTTTTCCTCTTTTAAAAATGTCTGTTCATATTCTTTGACCATTTATCTATTGGGAAATGGTGATTGTTCTCATATACTTGTAGTAACTCTCTATATGTCTTAGGTATCAGACTTTCACTAGAGATATTTATTGCAAAGATTTCCCCTGTTAACTGTGTCTCTTCTAATTTTAGCCGCATTTCAATTTTATGTAATTAAAACTTTCCATTTTATCCTTGAGAATTACCTCTATTCTTTGATTAATTAAGAATTCTCCCCTTGTGGGGGCATTCCCAGATGTGAAATATTGTGCATAATGTTAGTTTTTTCTTAATGAATTGATTGCTTTTGCTGAATTATTTTTCTCTTTCTCTTTTTCTTTAAAAAATCCTTTGTTATAAGGGATGACTTTGGGAGGGGGGACAGGGGATATGGGGGAAATCTAGGAGATGTAAAAACAAAAGACAGCCATCATAATATATTTTTAAAAAAGAATTCTGCCCCTAGTCATAGTTGACAGCCAGTCTTTTCTATGTGTTTCTTTTACAGGTTAGACCAGTTGCTTTAAAATAACTTTGGCATGGCTGTGTACCTAGGTATAGATGTGTCTTTTGTGTTACAGTGGAGTCACATCATACATGCATTTAAATGCACTCTGGGGAAAGAAAGGGGGGAGGGGGGAGAGAGAGACAGAGACAGAAGGAGAGAGACAGAAAGGAGACAGAAACAAAGAAGAAGAAGAAGAAGAAGAAGAAGAAGAAGAAGAAGAAGAAGAAGAAGAAGAAGAAGAAGAAGAAGAAGAAGAAGAAGAAGAAGAAGAAGAAGAAGAAGAAGAAGGAGAGACAGAGACAAAGAAGAGAGAGAGAGAGAGACAGAAATAGAGAGAGAGAGAGAGAGAGATACTGAGAGAGAGAAAACCAGTGAACCAAGTGAAAAAGGGATCAAAGGCTTCTCTGAGTTTAAGGAAAAAGAGAAGAGAATTGTGGAAATGTAGAAGAGTTTGGAGAAAAATGTAGGAGAAATGAGGATGTTCCCAACATGTAGCCCCTTCATGGATCTTCCCATCTCTTCCCTTTCTCCCTCCACTCTATTCTTCATAAAAGATCAAAGTAATTTTTCTTATGCATAGATCTAGTCATGTTACTTGGGGCAGCTAGGTGGTGCCATAGTGCCTAGAGCACTGGACTTGGAGTCAGGAAGACTCATCTTCCTGAGTTCAAATCCAGCTTCAGGCACTCACTAGCTGTGTGACCCTGGGCAAGTCACTAACCTTGTTTGCCTCAGTTTCTTCATCTGTAAAATGTTCCTAGAGAATGAAATGGCAAACCACTACAGTATCGCTGCCAAGAAAACCCCAAATGGGGTCACAAAGAGTTGGACATGACTGAAAAATGTCTTTAACAGTCATGTTAGTGTTTTCAAAAATAGTTTCAATGTCAACTTAGAAGGAAGCCCTCAGTGGAGTGCCTAAGTGTCCTGTGCTGTTATCAATGTTACTTGTATATCATTGTTATCAGCGGTAAAAATAAAGGGATAGATTCATGATTCTAGATGAAGCATGCTCTCAGGGGTGTGTTGCAGCCAGCTTAAACAAGTTTGCTGGGAAGGGCTGATTGTTAAATTTTCAGTGTGAGCATTTACACCTTGGAAATTGACAAATGCTACAAATCAGACCTTGATTGATGGTTTTGCTGATTGTCTAGACTTAAGAAAATGTTAATAATGTAGATTCACCTTAAAAGTGTGCCATGGATTCTCAGCTAGATGGTTGTTAAACATTTGCTAGTGCACCCCTACTGCATATGACCTACCTCCTGGGCAGAGTGTAGAATGCGACAGACATTTTTGGACATGGCCAATGTGGGAATTGGTTTTACTTGACTCCGCCATATGTGTGACAACATTTGGTTTTTATTTTTTTCTTTCTCAATGGGGGTTAGTGGGGACCAGGGGTGGGGGGGAGGAGTAAAGGAGAGAAAATAAATACTTCTTCATTGAAAAAAATTTTTAAAGTTTTAAAGAAAAGAAGAAAGAAATGGAATGTTTGCCAGATTTGTGGATTATGTAAAACTAGGAGAAATAGCCAGATTGTTCTATAGAAGAGTCTGAATCCCAAGAGTTCCTGATGCCAGGCTAGAACATAAGGAGAAATCTACTAAGATGGAATTGAATAGGGATAAACATAAAGTCTTACACTTGGGTTCAGTAAATCAATTTCATAAGAGCAAGATTGGGGAGCCGTAACTAGAGAACAGTTCATTGAAGAAGACCTGGACCAAAAGCTCAGTGGAAGCCAGAGTAGCCCAGAAAAAGCAAGTGCCATCTAAGGTTGAACTAGGAGGTTTAGAGCATCTAGACTGAAGGAAATGACAGTCTCCCCATCCGCTGTCCTTATCACAAAACCCCTGGATGATTGGGTGCACTTCTGGGTGCCACCTTTTGGGAAGGCTATCGCTAAGCTTGAGACCATCCATAGAAGGACAAATCATCATGGTTAAGGGGCTTCTATCATACCCAAGCCATATGAAGCTGAAGGAACTGAGGATTTTTAGCCTAGAGATGAGAAGACTTAGAGGGGTATTTGAGGGCATGGGCTGAAGACTCTGTTCTTTATCCTTTCCTGGCTTTTGATTTTGGAGCAGTCAAAAACAACAATCTTCCGGAATGCTCTGTATGAAGAGGAACCTGGTACAAATGTATCAGATAAGTCTGAAGAACTATGATCCCCCAAAGAACAAATGTTTCTCTGGCTCCATCAGACTCAATTCCAGCCCAATCCACATTCTCTGTGTGTGTCCCAGGGGACCAGCAGCCACTGTGATGAGGCCCCACCATGGACATCCAGATACTGATGGAACTGAACAAGAATGAGAATGCAGCCAAGAGGCTGCCGAAGAAGTCTGGCCTCCAAGTTCCTGAACAGGCAGAGCCCTCGAATAATTAGCCCTGGCCTGAATCATGTTGGCCAGTTCCTAGCCCTGCTCATCTATAAGAGAACATGGTGGCCAAAGGAGATGAGGTCAGGTCTGCCATCAAAGTGAAGAAAGTACAATGTCTGGCTGTGGTCACTGGTCACTTGAAGATAAGAAAGGATGAATTTGTCTATGGTACCTCTCTGGCTTTCAACTTCCTGGTGGTTCTGATGAAGTAGAATTGGGAGTATGTGTATGTGTTGAACACCAAGACCATGAGCAAGCCCTAGGATCTGCACTTATTCATGAGAGGCAGAATAGAAAGAATGTTGGGTTTAGAGGCAGATGAGCTGGGTTTGAACCTTAGTTCTGCTACTTACTATCTGTGTGACCTTGGGCAAGTCATTTAACTCAGTTTCCTCATCTGTCATATGAGATTGGACTAGAGGAGCTCTGAGGTCCTTTTCAACTGCAGATCTATGGTTCTATGATCTTCTCCCAAAGTTTCTTCTGAAACTTGGGGGCAGATGTGATAGATGTTTTAAAGTATTTGAAGGGCTATCACGTAGAGGAGATATTAGCCTTGTTCTGTTTGGGTTCATAAGGCAGAACCAGGAGTGAGGGGCAGAAGGTGCAGAGGGGCCAATTTCAACTTCTGTCAGGAGAAACTTTATAACAAGGAGGTATCCAAGGGTGGAACTGGCTGCTATCGAGGACACTGTTGTTTATGTACAAGCTAAAATGGATGGATTCTGAAGGCCCTTTCAGCTCTGTGATTTGGTGATTCTGAATGGCCACATCTATAATCTTGCTTCTACTACCCTCTATTGCTCCTTCTCTGGACCTTGATTTGCCTATCAGACATTGTAAAATGGGGAGAATTTCTGAATCAGGGGTAAATGGCAGAAGACAGCTCTTCTCCAACTCTTGGCTATTAGTTACCAGGCCTAAATAGCTGGCTCAGAAGGCCAAAAGGAGATGTGCTGGGTGCCTAGGACCAGAGGTGGGGAAAAGGTTACAGATTTTTACCCCACCCCTGAACAACAGCTATCTAGGTAACTTTGCCCAGCCTGGCCTTAGCCTGGCCCTGAAAACTTACTTCTCAGGGGGAGATAAGAGGCCCAGGAAGAGGCACGGAAAGCTGGCACTGAATGGATGCATATGGCAGCAGCTCCTGACTCCTGCCCACTGAGGAGCTTCTTTGAGCCCTGTGTCTATAGGGAACTGGTACGGGCTCCTGTCCTACTCCTCACTGTTCAGGGGCAGTGAGAAGCAACCAGTGAACATGTCATACTCAAAGCTCATCATCTCCTTCCAGAAGAGGGTCCTAGTTTTCCTCCCTGCAGCTGGCTATAGTAGGAGGAGACAAAGAGAAGGAAACAAGCATTTATTAAACAAGTACCATGTGTGCCAGGGACTGTGCTAAGCACTTTACAATTATCTCATTCAATCCTCACAGCAACCCTGTGAGGAAGGTGTTATTATTATGATCTCCATTTTACAGACATGGAAACTGAGGCAAACAGGTGAAGTGACTTGCTCAGGGTCACATAGCTATTCAATGTCTGAGGCTGCATTTGAACTCTGGTCTTCCTGACTCCAGGCCCAGCAATCTGTGCACCGTGGCATCCCCTAGCAGCTTATACAGAGGAAGGAGTGTCCAAAGCTGCACAAGGAACCACTAGAGGTACAGGGTCAGGGCCCACAACCCATCAATAGCCAGATGATCTCCTGCCATCCCTCACCGTTTGGAGTGTATCATTCTTGAATATTTTATTGTGAACTTTGTTTTCATTGCGAAAAAAAAAGTAGATGTACTCACATAGGAATTGTACTCACAAATCGTCAATACCATTGGGCACTGCTTCATTCTGCTCCCCTTCCCCTCTTGGGAAAACTCTGAGCCATGTTTTCTCTGTTGTCTCTCCTGGGCACGCTTTAAATGATCTCTGCCCTGGAACCTTCAGGGCTCTCTTGCATAGATGAGGAAAGCATTACAGTCCAGATGCTGGTGTGTCCTGCCCTCTGCTGGTCAGTTCTCAAAACCACATGGAGTTGGTGACCAGATCCAGGGAATCTGTTCACCTAAGCTTGGAATCTAGAAGGTGGGATTTACAGCTGTCTGGGACCTTAGAAGTTATCACAGTCCAACTTTCCACCACTGTCCACCCGCTACCACTGGGCAGGTGAAGAAACAGGCCCAGAGAGGGAAGCGACTTGCCCAATATCGTACAGCAAGCAAGTTGTTTGTCCTTCGTTTTCGAAGAGAACCAATGACTTCACAGGATAATGTCTTGACTTGCTCGTGAATTGGCTGGAGCACTAATCTTGGTTTGACTCCTTTCTTTGATGGCATTGGTAAGAAAAAATGCTATAAAGGAAAAGAGGCCTTGGGTCCTCCCTCCAAGGCCAACATTGTGTCTCCCTTTATTGCCGACCAATGCTTGTTCTTTTTCATTTTAGATGAAGGAAATTTGTGAGTCTCGCAAGGTGAGTGGAGGAAATCACCTGGGGTCTGGGAGTCTTGGAGTCAAATCCATGTCAGGCTTGACAGCCATTCCAGCATCAGGATCCCAATTAGCAAGGAATGGCCTTTGGGATCCAGCCCACAGTTAGCTAAGACAGGACCCATCTGGCAACAATGCATCATTTGGATCTGAATGGGTGGGGCTGATAATAATAAAAATAATAACAGCTAACATTTATAAGGTGCTTACTATGTGCCAGGCACTGTACTAAGTGCTTTACAATTACCTTTGTAATTGTAATTACATTTGATCCTAAATACAACCCTTGGAGGCAGGTGCTATTAAGGGTGTAAACTAACTGTTCTAAGTCTGAGCATTGGAGAGAATGTCCCAAAGATTCTCCCCTTTCAACATATTCTCTCTCTCTCTCTCTCTCCCTCTCTTTTTCTCCCCCCACTCCTGACCCTTCTCAAAAGTCTATTCTGCCTATCCATAAATCTGATAGGTAATATGTTCTATGTTACTCAAATTTTCTTGTAATATCTCCCTTTCTATTTAGGTCATATATCCATTTTGACCTTATCTTGGTAAATGGTGTAAGATATTGGTCTATACCCAATTTCTGCTAGACTGCTTTCCAGCTTTCCCAACAATTTTTTTTTTCAGCAAATAATGAATTCTTGTCCTGAAAACGTAAGTCTTTACACTTGTCAAACACGAGGTTACTATATTCATTGTTGTTGTAAATTGTATGGCCACTCTGATCCACTGATCTACCTATTTCTTAGCCAGTACCAGATAGTTTTGATAATTACTGCTTTATAATATAGTTTAAGATCTGGTACTGGTAAACCTCCTTTCTTTACATTTTTTCATTAGTTCTTTTGAAATTTTTGACTTTTTGTTCTTCCAAATTAATTTTATTATTTTTTCTAGCTCAATAAAATATTTTTTGATAGCTTAATTGGGATGGCACTGAATATACAGATTAATTTAGGTGAAATTGTCATTTTTATTATATTGGCCCTGCCTACTCATGAACAATTAATATTTCTTCATTATTTAAATCTCATTTTATTTGTAGAAAAAACTTTTTATGATTTTGTTCATATAGTTCCTGGGTTTGTTTTGGCAGGTATATTCCCAGGTATTTTATACTCTCTGGAGTTATTTTAAATGGTGTATCTCTAGCTATCGCTTTCTTCAGGGTCCTGTTGGTGATATGTAGGAATGCTGATGATTTGTATGGGTTTATTTTATATCCTGCTACTTTGCCAAAATTACTAATTATTTCAATTAACTTTTTAGTTTAGTCTTTAGGATTTTCCAAGTATATCATCACATTGTCTGAAAAAGGAGATAGTTTTATTGCCTCATTGCCCACTCTGATTCCTTCTATTTCTTTTTCTTACCTTTTTGCTATTGCTAGGATTACCAATACAATACTGAATAATATTAGTGACAGTGGGCATCCTTGTTTCACACCTAATCTTACTGGGAAGGCTTCTAACTTATTTCCATTACAAATAATGCTTGCTGATTGTTTTAGGTAAATGCTTCTTATCGATTTAAGGAAAAGTCCATTCATACCTGAACTTTCAAGTGTTTTTTAATAGAAATGAGTGTTGAACTTTATAAATGCTTTTTCTGCATCTGTTGATATAATCATATGATTCTGTTACTTTTATTATTGATATAATCAATTGTATTAATAGTTTTCCTTTTGTCACACCATTCCTGCATTGCTGGTATGAATCCTGTTTGGTTGTAATGTATAATCTTTGTAACATATTGTTGTAATCTTTTAGCTAGTATTTCTTTTAGGATTTTTACATCCACATTCATTAGTGAAATTGGTCTATAATTTTCTTTCTCTGTTTTTGCTCTTCCTGGTTTATGTATCAATATCATATTTGTTTCATAAAAGGAGGTTGGTCTGGCGCTTTTTTCTTAGGAAGCTCATTTATGGTCTGTTCAATTTCTTTTTCCAAAATAGGTCTATTTAGATATTCTATTTCTTCTGCTAATCAAGAGAGTATATATTTTTGTAAATATTCTTCCATTTCTCTTAAATTATTAAATTTATTAGCATATAATTGGGCAAAATAACTCCTTATAATTGCTTTGCTTACATCTTTGTTGGTGGTACAGTCACCCTTTTCACTTTTAATACTAATGACTTGATTTTCTTCTCTCTTTTTAAAAATCACATTAACCAATGGTTTATCTATTTTCTTATTTTTTCATAATACCAATTCTTAGTTTTATTTATTAATTCAATAGTTTTCTTACATTCAATTTTATTAATTTCACTTTTAATTTTTATTATTCTAATTTAGTGTTTAATTGTGTATTTTTCATTTGTTCTTTTTCTAGCTTTTTAAAAATTGCACACCCCATTCATTGGTCTGTTCTTTCTTTGTTTTATTGATGTAAGTATTTAGAGATATAAATTTTCCTCTGATTACTGCTTTTGCTCTATCCCATAGGTTTTGATATGTTGTCTCGTTGTCATTCTCTTTAATAATATTATTGATTGTTTCTATGCTTTGTTCTTTAACCCACTCATTCTTTAAGATCAGGTTGTTTAGTCTTCAATTAGGTTTTTTCCTATGTTTGTATAGTCCCTTATTAAATTTAATTTTTGTTGTATTGTGGTCTGAAAAGGAAGCATTTAATATTTCTGCTTTTAGCTATAAAATTTTCATGCCCTGATATATGGTCAATCTTTTTAAAGGTATCATGTACCATGAGAAAAAGGTGTATTACTTTCTATTTCCATTCAATTCTTTCCACATATCATATTTAGCTTATCTAAAATTCTTTTCACTTCTTTTGGCTTCTTTCTTATTTATTTTTTTGGTTAGATTTATCTGGTTCTGAGAGGGGAAGATTATTACAGTACTACTATCTATTTCTACATTTAATTCATTTAATGTTTCTTTTAAAAATTTAGATGCTATAGTATTTGGTACGTGTAGGCTTAGTACTGATATTACTTCATTGTCTATGGTACCTTTTATCATAATATAGTTCCTCTGTTTATCTTTTTTAATTACATCTATTTTAACTTTAACTTTGAGATCATTATTACTACCCCTGGGTTTTTTTTCTACATCAACTGAAGCATAATAAGTTCTACTCCAGCCCTTTATTTTAACTCTGTAGCTCTCATTTTCAAATGTATTTCTCATAAGAAACATATTGTCACATTTTGATTTTTAATCTATTCTGCTATTTGTTTCTGTTTTATGGGTGAGCTTATTCCATTCACATTCAAAGTTATAATTACTATTTCTTTATTTCCCTCCATCCTAATTTTTTCCCTATTGTCCTTCTCAGCCTCTCTTTTGATCCTATCCCTCCTCTAGTTTACTTTTGACTACTACCTCCCTAATCCACAGCCTTTTAAAGAATCTCTCCCTTATCCTCTCCTTTAACCCTCCTATTCCTTATTCTACCCACTTCTCTAAAGAGCTCCCCCCTTTTCTTCTCCCCCACTCTCCTAAATATTAATTTATACAACCTTCTAAAAGTTCCTCTCCCCCATTGTCTCTTCACTCTCTTATTCCAATATAAATTTAGAAGACTTTTATATCCTTCCCGATGTAAATGTTGTTCCCTCTTTAATCCAGATCTGATGAGAGTAAGGTTCCAGAACTACCAGCCCTCTACCTCCACTTCCTTCCTCTCTATCAGTTCTTCCTCTCATGCCTCATTTGTAAGAGATAGTTGTTCCTTTTTACCTTTTTCTATCCAATTTTATTTTTTAGAATTACCCTATCATATTGAGCCCAACCTCAAATTTTCTTTCAAACTACCGAAGTACTGATGACAGTCCTAAGAATATTGATAACATTTTCATATATAAGAAGTTTGACCTTATTGAGTCCCTTATAAATGATCTTTAATGTTTACCTTATATTTCTCCTGGATCTTATATGTCAAATTTTCCATTAAGTTCTGGTCTTTTTATCACAAAAACTGCAAGTCTTTCAATTCATTAAATGTCTGTTTTTTTTCAGGATTATACTAAACTTTGCTGGGTAAGTTATTTTTTGTCACAACTCCAGCTCTTTTGCCCTTTTAAATATAATGTTGCAAGACCTATGATTTTTTTGCCAACCTCTTAAGTTCTCTTAGGCTGGAAAAATGTCTCCCTCTGACTTTTTTTGGCTCTACCACTCCAAAATTGGATGTGAGGTGTTGTGTTAAAGTTATTTGGAGGGGAATGTTGAGAGAGTTCAGCTGGGTGGCTGCCTCTAATCTGCCATCTTCAACATTATCTCTCACCAGATACCATCAGGGAAGAAGTCAAACCAAGAGCAGAGATCCAACTGAACGGTCAAGGTTGACTTAAACCTCATGAAGGTTTCACAACTACAACCAATGAAAAAGGGTACTATCTGCCCAAGAGACTAGCAGACCAGAACCAGTTACTAAATGTCTACACAAGCTCCAAAGTCTCCCTAAAGCATTTTCCTTACATGCCATCACAACTTGCCTGGAAGCCAGATGCTCAGCTTCTTCCACTTGGGAAATTGCACCAGTCAAATACACCAATACATTTTGTTCAGGTCCACAAGGACTGGGTTTATTGGCCGGTCCCCCAGTACATAATGTTGTTTTCTTTTATATTACCGAAGTCATTGTGTAGATTGTTCTGGTTTTGTTTACTTCAAGTTATGAAGTTTATTTGTATGAACTGATCAAGTTATCAAGTTTACTTATACGAACTGATGTTCATACAAGTCTTTCCAATTTCTCTGAATTCTTCGTATTTATTGTTCCCAATCCCTCTTAATTCTAGTCCCCTCCTTCTCTTAATTATCTCCTATTTATCCCGTATATTGCTTGTTTGTACATATTTATTTGCTTGCTGTCTCCTCCATTAGATCATAAGCTCCTCGAGGACAAGGATTATCCTTTGCCTCATTTTGTATCCCCATTGTTTAGCACAGTGCCTGGCACATAGTGAGCACATAATAAATGATTATTGTTTGTTTCTTATGGCCCAATAATATAACATTATCCTCGTATGCCACAATCTGTTCAACCATTCCTCAAATAATGGGAAATAAATTTCCTTTCAGTTTTTTTCTAATACAAAAAGTGGTGTGTTAAAAGAAAGTTTATTCTAAGAGAGGATTTTGGGAAGATGGCAGAGTAGGTCAGAAAATTCCAAGCTCTCAAGATTTTCCCCCACAAGTTAAAATAGCACCTTAGGGCGAACAAAGTGTGGCTGGTGACAAAGAAAAATAGGGGCACAACCGGGATCTTCCTCGGACAGTTTGAAAAGATCTGAAGAAAAACCCCAGGACCAGCTTTGGTCCCGGTGAGGCGTAAACACCTCGAGGCTGGGTTCCGTTTCAATAACAAGCGGCAAGCCGCTTAAATTACTAGTGGCAAGCCCCAGGGGTAGTTGGTTTGAGAGGTTGCCTTCGCCCAGCCACTGGAACTTTTCACCCCGGGATAGTGAGGGGAGTCCTGCATTTGAGCCCAGAAAGATTGCGGGAACCTCTGCTGACGAGGAATGTCTGACCCAGCTGTGCTGTGAAGGGGTGGGGGGCGGCAAGAAGGAACCAGCACACGTGGGTGAGTGCAGAAGCAGTGGGGCAGAAAGCCCCTGGCTGTGGGCACTTACAGGAGGTTGCAGGTTTGGCTTTGGTTCCAGGCTAGAAGAGAGAACTGAAGATTTGGAGCAAGAAGCACCATTTCCCATACCCCAGGGCTAGAGGTATTACAAAAATCAAGTCATACACACAAAAAATGCACAGGCAAAGGAGAAAGAATCCAACCATAGAGATCTATTACAGGAATAGGGGTTCATCTTCAGAGGAGGATATTGAAGTGAAGAACCCCCCAAAGAGCAACGTCAAATGGTCACTTGCCCAAAAAGAATTTACAGAATATCTTAAAAAAGACCTTAAAAATCAAATGACAGAGATGGAGGAAAAACTAAAAATAAATAACTAAAAATAATCCAAGAAAAACAAGAAAGTAATGAAAGGAAGGGCAACCAATCAGAAAAGGAGATCCAGAATTTCAAGAAGAAAAATGACACCTTGAAAATTAGAATTGGGCAAAGTGAAGCCACTGAAATTATAAGAGATCAAGAAATAATTAAATAAAACATGAATAATGAAAAAATAGAAGGGAAAGTAGAACATCTTATGAGAAAAACAACAGATTTGGAGAATAGATCAAGAAGAGAAAATATAAACATAATTGGAGTAACTGAAAGTTATGATCAGAAAAAGAATCTTGATACAATAATATAGGAAATAATTAAAGAAAACTGTCCTGAAGCATTAGAACAAGGCAGGGAATTAGAAATAGAGAAAATCCATCAAACACCACTTAAAAGAGATCCCATGAGGAAAACTCATAGGAATATCATAGTCAAATTCCAAAACCCCCAGCTCAAGGATAAAATATTAAAAGCATCAAGATTAAAACAATTTAAATATGATGGTGCCACAATTAGAATTACATAAGACCTAGCAGCAGAGACATTAAAGGATGGCAGGTCTTGGAACAAAATGTATAGAACAGAGAAAGACCTGGGGCTCTGGCCAAAAATATCATACCCTTCAAATTTCAGTATTATCTTGAATGAAACAAAAATGGACATTTGACAAACCCTCAGACTTTCAAGACTTTGTTAAAAAGAATCCTCAACTTAATAAAAGATTCGACATACAAGAACTAAGAGGCACATAAGGTACATACCAAAGACTGACTATAAGGAATTCATAAGAACAGACTGCTTACCTTTTATATAACACAAAATGTAAAATGTATGTCTGACATTCTTATTAATAATTGTTGAGCTCATAAGAAAGAGGGGGATAAACCTGACTATGATATGAATTTAAAAAGTAAAACCATTTAGAAACAGCTAAAACAGTAACTATTTTATACAAAAGAGGTGCAAGAAGAAGAAAGGATACAGAGGATTTAGATGGGGGAGGAGGGTTGGTAGTTCTGGTAACCTACTTTCATCAGGAATGGATTTAAGAGGGAACAATACATATATATTTAGAAGAATATAAAAGTCTTCTAAATTTAGAAGAAATAAAATGGTAGGGGTTTAGTGTTGGGGGGAGAGGACAAGGGTGGGATTAGGACAAGGGAGGGATTTTTAGAGGGGAGAATGAGGGAATAGGTAAAGGGAGTCCAGATCAATGGGAATGGGAGGATAGGGAAGGGATCCTTGGAGGGGGGAAGGCAAGTATTAGGAGGGCAGGGTGGTTGGTGGAGGAGGGGGGTAGGCAGGTAATAGGAGTAAAGTAGAGGAGGCAGGAGGGATAGGAAACAAAAGATATGTACAAATACAAAAAAACAGAGCAGGAGTAGAGTGTGTTTGGGAAACTACATGTCTATATATGCATGTACATGTGTATAAGTGTATGTATATATCTGTATGTGTATGTATATATCAAGAAACATATAAATTATATTTTAGCCTTCTGGGGGCAAGGGGAGGGGAAAAAGAAGAAGGTTAAAAAGTGCACAGCAGAAAACACAAGGAAGCAAAGAAAAGATGGACAATTCTCAACACAAGGTGTATTATTTATCATACAGAGTTTCTTGAAATGAAGATTTATTGTTACATATTTTGAATCCTCTCCTATGTTCTGCTATGCACATGACATGCTTTTTTTCTTTCTTACTTTATATTTAAGTTTCAATATTTAAGTTTATGATATGTTTTTGTTTCTTTTTTCTATTTTGTATTTGTGTTTGGGTAAAATAAAATTAAAAAAAAGAAAAAAATGTATTCTAACCTACTCATCATGTACTAGGTAATCCTCTACTCTGCTTATATATGGGAGACATGGGCCCCCTGTCTTGGGTCAAACCCATTCCAAAAACTTTACCAGATCAAAAGAGCAGAGGTCGGGGGGAAGGGGATTATGAGAAGATGAGGACTCTAACAAGGGACCAGGACTCAAGCTTTGGAGGAAGAAAGTTCAAGGACAAGAAGGAGGAATGGAATGAGTAGATATCTCTCTCTGGACCTAGGTTTGCCCATGAGATGACTCCATGGCTCCAGTAGCAATGGGAAGATATGGAGGTCCTAAGTAGCCCAGCCAATGAGCTAGCCATGGGGCAAGCAGACAGGTGGAGATCAAGACAGAGCAGAGGACAGAGTAATCATGGGATCATAGACGAATAGCTAGCTCTAGAAGGGATATTTTAGAGACCTTCAAGTTCAATTGCCTCATTTTCCATAGGAATAAACCAAAGCCCAGAGAAGCGAGTGACCTGTCCAGTGTCTAGTAACAGCTAGTAACAGTCAGGGGGTGGATTCAAATCTATATCTTTCTGATTTTAAGTCCAACATTCTCTCTAAGGCATGAACTCTGGAGTTATTCTTTCATTCCCCATTACCACTGACTTTCTGGTGACCAGAAGACTGCTACTTCTTCCTTCATGGAAGTGTGATGATTAAAAAATTCAATAGACACAGTTTCTGGGTAATTTAATCATTTTATTAATAAGTCCAACAAGTTATTAATTAAAGGATAGTCATTTGGCTGTCTCTCTTAGAGACAGTGGCCTCACAGTTTATATGCCTTTAGACGAGGAGGTGTTCCTGAGGGATGCCTAATTAACTTGGATTGGTTAACACAATGGGAGGTGTGGGCTATATTAAAATGAACATCTTGGGGTACTTGACTTAGGTCACTCAAATCTTGGTCAAAGAGACATCAATTTCCATATCACTTGTCTTGATAATAGGGAGAATCAACTTTTCCCCAGACCTGTCTGAGCAAACACAATGAGCAGGAATACACCCATTAGCCCAAACTTAGAATTTCATTTATTGTCTGATTAGATCTTGGCTGGGTAAATATCTAAGAGATTTATTTTTTTTTCCTTTTAAATTAATTAGTTTATTTTTAGTCTACAACATTTAGTTCCACAAGCTTTTGAGTTACAAATTTTCTCCCCCTCCCTCTCCTCTCTCCTCCCCCACCAATACGGCATGCAATCCAATATTGGTTCTACACATACATTCACATTAAACATATTTTCACACCTGAGGTCTTTCTCCAAACAAAAGGGGAGAGGGAAGAGACAGAGGCTCTCTTTTCCCCTCTCCTCTCCACCCCAATGATTTCCATTCAGGGGCTTGGTGGGACTTCTCTCTCCTCCACATTGCCTGACACTCAAATTCTGGGTTCCAGACTCATTTGCTATTAGATAGAAGACCCACAGATTGTGACTCCATGCATTACTTTCATGCTTTTGATTGATTCATTTATTCAAAAGAGGTATCCTCACCTAGTATGGATATTAAGGGTATATTGTGTTATTTAAATGAGGTGGGGTGATTTATTGATTGGTTCAGTCAGCCTGCATTCATACAGTCATTATAGGGAAGATGAGATTCAGCATGCTGGGTCCTGAGATCCTTCAATGAATTGGACATTGTCGCTCAAGGAGGCCATGAATGGAACATACTCTTCATTGAGCCCTGGAGGGCACTTTCTGCTACCTGCTTCTAGCCTGGATCCCCTCCCAGGATTGGCAACAAGCAGGGGGAAATTGGTACATGAGACAGACCAAATGTGCCTGCAGACCATGAAATTATACATTCAGAAATTGGGAGCATATCAGAGCCAGAGGCATTCTGAAAACAGAATGGAAGAGCTGCAAGGGACCTCAGAGACCATCTTGTTCAAGTCCATCATCTTACAGAGGAGAAAACGGAGGCCCAGAGAGGAGAAGAGACTCGTCCGAGGTCACATATTGGCCTAGAGAAAGGAAAGGACTTGTCCAAGGTGAGTGAGATAGTGAGAGAAAAAAATGTGAAGACTTCACAGGGAATACTATATATATGCATATATCTGTATCTAAAATGTTTGAGAATCAATATACAGAGAAAAGGGAAATGGGATAAGTTTGAATCTATGAGAACTTGATTACTCAGTCCCTTAGGAATGCCTTTCTTCCCTGAAGTCCCTGTCCTTTCTTCTGGTTCTGGTTTAAAGATTTACCCAATGAGAATGAGGTCACTGTGACCTGCTTTTCTTTTACTGTAAGAAAAAGGAGAGGGTCTCCCCCTCCCCTTACCTTATTCTTTTTCTTTAGATTTATAGATGCCGCCTCAGCAATAATCATTAACCAGGGAAAGTGGGGGTTAGATTATCTGTGCTTGGTTTCCCCATTCTTTGTCTAGCTTTTCACGTTCAGATTGTAAGCCCGCCTCCCAGCCAATGGTGAGGAGGGACAGAGGTGGGCGGGATTTTCTTGTGTTAGGGGTATATTTATTGGTGCTTTGTTCCTTGTGTTTTGCATCCTCCTGCTAGTCCTGTTCTGGCAGAGGATGCCCTTTTCTGGCAAGAACTGAATAAAATTTGATTTCTGTTCCTACCTTGAGATGGCTCTTTATTAAAATTAATTTCTTTTCATAATTGGTGAGGGTCTTTCACCCCACACAAAGGTCACTCATAGGCTCTAGAAACCTAGAGGAAGGGAAAAGACTTGTCCAAGGTCACTCATAGGACCCTAGAAACCTAGAGAGGAGAAAGGACTTGTCCAAGGTCACTCATAGGACCCTAGAAACCTAGAGAAGGGGAAAGGACTTGTCCAAGGACACTCATAGGACCCTAGAAACCTAGAGGAAGGGAAAAGACTTGTCTAAGGTCACACATAGGTCTCTAAATCTAAAGCAGGAAGGGAATGCAGAGACCAGCTACTGCAAAGACCTCCTTTAATAGAAGAGGAGCTGGGGGTCTGGAGAGTGGAAAGAACTTGGTCAAAATCACCCATGGAATGCTAATATAGATTTGGAAGGATTTCAGAGTCCACTTACTCCAATTGCCTTATTGTCTAGGGGAGAAAACTGAGCTTTGGGGAAGTAAGGGGACTCGTCCTCATATAGGACTCTGAATCAAGAGTTTGAAGTGATGCCAGAGGCCACCTAATCCAATTCCTCCTTTTAAAGAGGAAGACAGGGGGGCAGAGCCAAGATGGCAGGGAGAAGCCAGGAAGTCGCCTGAGTTCTCCCCAGTTTCCCTTGGAAACAATGTTAAATCAAGCCTCTAAATGGATTCTAGAGGGACAGAATCCACAAAAAGATGGAATGAAACAATTTCCCAGCTTAAGATGACTTAGAAGGACTTCAGGGAAGGTCTGTCTCACTTGGATAAAAGGGGAGTGCAGCCCAGCGCAGACAGTGTCCCAGCAAGCCAGTGGGAGGCTCTTAGCCACAGTACGGATTGGCAACCAAGGCCCCTTGGTCCTGGCTAGGCAGGCCAGCGGCACAGCAGACCAGATGTAAGGCCTCCAGTCCCAGCACAGAAGGCAAATTGCCAGTTCCAGAACCCAGGGCACAACAGGTGCAACTAAGCCAGGGCACTCCAGCATAGTGGGCAAGCTGTCAACACCTGAGGCCATAGCATGGAAAGCCAGTGACCAGACCCCTGACCCCCAGCACAAGAAGCTTGGGACAGTGCCCCCTGTGCCCCAGGAGCAGAGCTCAACTTTTAAAAAATGAGCAAAAAAGAGGAGCCTCAACAATAGAAAGCTACTATGAGGACAGGGAAGCTCAAAACACAAACTCAGAAGAAGACAACAATGTCAGAATGCCTACATGTGAAGCTTCAAAGAGGAATATGAGTTGGTCTCAAGCCCCAAAAGTGCTCTTGGAAGAACTCAAAAAGGATTTTAAAAATGAAATAAGAGAGGTAGGAGAAAAACTGGGAAAAGAAGTGAGAGTTATGCAGGAGAATTACAAAAAAAATAGACAATAGCTTGGAATAGGAAGGACAAAAATTGAGTGAAGAAAACAACTCCTTAAAAAAAACGATTGGCCAAATGGGAAAAAAACTACTGAAGAAAATAACTCCTTTAAAAGCAGAGTTGGCCAAGTGGAAAAAGAGGTACAAAAACAAAATGAAGAAAACAATTCCAGGGCAGCTAGGTGGTACAGTGAGTAGAGCACCAGCCCTGGAGTCAGGAGGACCTGAGCTCAAATTTGGCCACAGACACTTGACACACTTACTAGCTGTGTGACCTTGGGCAAGTCACTTAACCCCAATTGCCTTCCTTTCTCCCCTCCCCCAAAAAAGAAAGAAAATAATTCCTTAAAAATTAGAATCGGGCAAGTGGAAGCTAATGACTCTATGAGACTTCAAGAATGAAGCAAAATCAAAAGAATGAAAAAATAGAAGAAAATGTAAAATACCTCATTGGAAAAACAGCTGACCTGGAAAATAGATCCAGGAAAGATAAAGTATAATTTAAGAATTATTGGAATAGTTGAAAGTCATGATCACAAAAAGAGCCTGGACAGCATCTTTCAAGAAATCAGGGAAAACTGCCTTGATATCTTATTACCAGAGGGTAAAATCACCATTAAAAGAATCCACCAATCACTTCCTGAAGGAGATCCCAAAGTGAAAACTCCAAGGAATACTGTAGCCAAATTCCAGGATTATCAAATCAAGGAGAAAATACTGCAAGCAGCCAGAAAGAAACACTTTAAATATCATGGAACCACAGTCAGAATTATGCAGAACTTAGCACTGAAGGATAGCAGGGCTTGGAATATGATATTTCAGAAGGCAAAGGAGCTGAGATTACAACTAAGAACCAACTACCCAGCAAAATTGGGTACAATCTTTCAGGAGAAAAGATGGACATTCCATGAAATCGGGGACTTTCAATCATTCCTAATGAAAAAAAGATAAGAACAGGCAGTTTTCAGATAAAGAAATTAAAGCAATTTATAGTCATATGAAAAAATGCTCTAAATTACTATGATTAGAGAAATGCAAATTATAACAGCTCTGAGGTTCCACTTCACACCTATCAGATTGGCTAATATGATAGAAAAGGAAAATGATGGGTGTTGGAAAAGATGTGGGAAAAATGGAACACTAGTGCATTGTTGGCAGAATTGTAAACTGATCCAACCACTGTGGAGAGCAATTTGGAACTATGCCCAAAGGGCTATAAAACTATGCATATCCTTTCATCCAGCAATAGCACTACTAGGTCTATATCCCAAAGAGATAATAAAAAAGGGGAAAGGACCCACATGTACAAAAATATTCATAGAAACTCTTTTTTTGTGGTGTCAAGAATTGGAAATTGAGGGGATGCCCATCAATTGGGGAATGGCTGAACAAGTTGTGGCATATGAATGTAATGGAATACTATTGTGCTATAAGAAATGACAAGCAGGCAGACTTCAGAAAAACCTGGAAAGACTTATATGAACTGATGCTAAGTGAAGTGAGCAGAACCAGGAGAACATTGTACACAGTAACAGCAACATTGTATGATGATCAACTATGATGGACTTAGTTCCTCTCAGAATTGCAATGATCCAACCACCACCTCTTCAGAGGAACAAACTGAGGCCTAGAGAGGGGAAGGAACTTGTCCAAGGTCACACACAGGAACGACATAGAGAGCCAACAGGGATCTCAGGGGCCACTTAATTCAATTCTCTCATTTTACAGAAGAGAAACCTGAAGCCTACATATGGGAAGGCACTTGACTAAGGTCACACATAGGACCCTACTTTCAAAGCTGGCAGGGCCCTCAGAGGCCACTTAATCCAAAGTCCTTATTTTACAGAGGAGGAAACTGAGACCCAGTAGGGGAAATGTCTTCATAGTTGCAGATGTGGTAATTAGCAGAGCTGAGGCTTGAATCCCGGCCTCTTGGTTTGTAATATAATGTACTTTGCCCCTCTTCTCTCTCCAAATAATCCTTTCAGGGCCCCTCTTCTTTGTCCTCCAATCCTGGCTGTCTCTACCCTTTACCCCTTTCTTCTCTGAACCGCCCCCCCCCTTAGTGTTCCCTAGCCTCTGACCCATTTCCACTAACCCTTGATCTTAGAAAACATCCGGTAGGCTCCCTCTCTTCCAGCTTACCTCCTACATCCATTAAGGCTCAGCTTAAATATCACCTCCAACATGAAGTCCTTCCTGATAGCTCCAAGCTGGAAATTCTTTCTTTCATCCGATCTCATCCTGCTTTATACTTTTCTTATACATAGCATAATTTGTATGATAGCTCTTTATATACTCTTCTCATCTTCCTACTAGATTGTACACTTTGCCGTGGCAGTGCCCTGTGACATTTTAGAGACAGAATGGTGTGATGGAAGGAGGGCTGGCTCTGGCATCAGGAGCCCTAGGTTCATATCTCAACTTGGATATTTCCTAGCACAGGTGGCAGGGTGCTAGATCAGGAGTCAGAAACACTTGGGTTCAAAACCTACCTCAGATACTAAGTGACCTTGCACAAGTCACTTAACCTGTTAGTCTCAGTTTCCCCATCTGTCAAATAGGAGGAGGTGGGCTAGATCGCCTTTGAGGGCTCTTGATCTCAGAGCCAATGTATCCTCTGCCAACTCTCTGGAGCCTTGACTGTTTGAGTGACGCACTTAGTCACTAAGTCTCAGCTGGAAGAACCACCCTGATATCTTCACACTCTCAGCTTCCCCGTGTTGCTCGGAGGATAATTCTTTGTAAACTTTTAAGTGCTAAAACAAAGGAGTCATTAGTGTTATTAATATTTACCTTTGTATTTCCCTAGGGCTGAACAGAGGGCCCAGCATCCAGTTAAATACCTAATTAATGTTCGCAGATTGAATGAACAGAGGCTGAGTGAGAGCTGGAGCCTACCTCCCGCCAGGCTTATTTGCATTTGAATCAGGGACCTTAGAGCCTCAGCACCCAGAGGGACCTAGGGAGGATTCTCTGGAGTGGATTTTGACCTTTTCTTCCTAAGATGTTGGTTTGGGGCTGGCACACTCCATATCAATCTAATGCATTAAAGAAATATAAGTTGTTGTTATCGTTGTTATTATAACATCTTAAGTCACACTCTTCCTTTGACCGAGTACTTCCGGGCCCTCCCCCTTCTCTTTTCTCCTTTCCTCACCTCATAGGGATATTGGCTTAGAGCTGAAAGGGAACTCTGAGGAGAAAGAAAGGAAAGGATTGAAAGAATTTTTTAAAACGTCAGGAGAAGCTCCCTCACTCCCCCCCCCCCCCCCAAAAAAAAACCCGACCTAATAAAATCAATAGCTAGACTTCAGCTATACTTTACAAGACTTTTTCTGCATCCAAGGATTTTTGTGGGGTTTTTGTTTTTATATGATTGGATGGCGCTGGACCTGATATAGGGAAATTCCAGGTGAGGAAACACCCTTTCACGAATGTTGGCACCTTTTCTGTAACTTGCAGTCTTAGGGGATTGTTTAGATTCTAGGCAAAACTCATTTTTACAGAGGTGGAAACAGACCTAGAGAAATTCCATCCCAGATCTCCCGACTACAAGCCCAGCACTCAGAGGAGGGATCTATCCCATACATGTCCTTCCAGGACACTGACCATTTGCCTTAGCACAGTCGTGTGTGTGCACGTGTGTGTGTGTGCGCGCGCGCGAGAAAGAGAGAGAGAGGGGGTGAAAGAGAGAGAGAGAGAGAGAGAGAGAGAGAGAGAGAGAGAGAGAGAGAGAGAGAGAGAAAGTGTTCCTGTTCCTGTGTTTGTGTGTTTATGGGACAAGAGGTGGGGCAGTCATCAGGAGCACATGAGCTCATTCCTTCCAGGAAAGGAATGTTCTACTTTTTTCTGTTTCTCAAGTTGGACTTTGAGATTCCTCTGCTGAGTCTCCATAGCTGTCTGGCAGCCAGCAGGAGGGATATGTTCAAATAACTAGAAGGGGAATTTGAAGACAAACAGGAAGTACTTGTTTGCAGACAGACAAATTCTTTACTGCATCCCCCCCCCCCCCCCCCCCGCCCTTTTCACTTGCTGTTTTCATAGGACTTAGACCAGAAGAGACCTTAGCCCTCCCCACTGCCCTTACCCTTTAGAGATTAGGAAACAATATCTGTGCAATGGAATATTCTGATGGAACTTTAATAATATGCGTGTGTGCGTGTGTGTGCCTGCATGCATGTGTGTGTGAGCATGTGTATGTGTGTGTTGTGTGTTTAGTGTTTTTGCCAAGAGACATCAATTTTTAGGATCATATATTTAGAGCTGGATAAGACCTTAGAGGTCACCAAGACCAACCCTCTCATTTTACAAATGAAGAAACTGAGGCCTGGTGAGGTGACTTGTCCAGAATCATACAGCCAGTAAGTGACAAAGCTAGAATTTGAACCTGAGTCTTCTGGCCTCCAAGTACAGTGCTCTATCCATTACATCACACTGTCTCAATTCAACGAGCCTTTATGAAATACCTACTGTGTGCCAGGCACCGCCCTAGGAAATGGAGATAAAAAGACAGAAATTAAAACAGTCTGCTCTCAAGGAGCTTACTGGGAGGCTGACAATTTCCTGCTGGTGCCAGAGCCTGAGGAGACCCAAGAAATCTGGTCCAAAGCCTCTCCTCCTAGGAGGGAGAAAGGGAAATGAGGATTAACCTAAAGAGAAAGTAAAAACCATTGTGGTTGGAAGAGTGAAACTTACTAGAGTGAGTGACCTCAAGGAAAAGGTTGAGAGCACTTTCTCCCCAGCCTCAGGCAACAGTTTCTATTCCCAGAAAGAGAAAGCCAGAAACAGAATCAGACAACCTGAAACAAAACACACCAAACAAACAAATGAAAAACACCCCCAAAACAAAGACAATTTGATCTCTTCTGGTCCAGGCTGAAATACCAAGAGAATGGCAGCCAACACCTCGATAACAGAGCTTCACAAGCTATGGAATGTGGGTAGCATAGTAAACATGGTGGGAGGAGGGGAGCAGGGAACTAGACTAGACGGGGCAGTGATCAGAGCTGTGATTTTGTTGGCATAGGGAGCTCTCAGGTAAGAAAATCCCCTCTACCAAGGCAGGTTGGCACGATCTCTGCAACTTGTGTGCAGAAAGGTTAGCTAGCATAAAATCAAGCAAGTCATTTCATTTATAGAATGATATATACATTGGAGGGGGGAAGCTATATTAGAATAGGAGAGAGACTCTGAGGGTCTGGAAGGAAAAAGGAAGGAGCAGCGTCACACCAAGCTGAGCCAGGAACTGGCCACCCTGGGGTCAGAGGAGAAGGGGGACGATGAGGAGGGTCAGTGCCTCTAAACCTCCTGGTAGCTGTCTGTCTACTCTCAGTGGCAAGCTCTCACCATCTTGCAGGCAGCAGGAAAGATCCAGGAAGACACTGAAGGGAGGAAAGAAGGAGAACAAGAATGCTTGCAGAAGCAATCTGCTGGAGTAAGATCAAGGGGGGATGTTGAAGGGGACTATCAGCAGAGAAAAGAGCCATTTATTTCATGCAAGATAGTGTGGAAGGAAGAGACACAGAGGAAAGATGTCTGAGGAAAGTGAGAAGAGGTTGGAGGTGAAGTTCCTGGTACCAGGCCTGAGGCTCTACCGACTATACCACCCAGCTGCTACCTAGCAAGGGAGTGGGAAGTGGGGGGTGGGGAATCCCCATCTGGGGGATTCTGAATCATTGAAATAATGGGAATATGCTAAGCACTGAGGAATGAGTCCAGGAAAAGTATCAATGATTAGAAAAAAATTTGCCAAGGAAAGCAGGTGTGAGTGTATAGGATCCTGGGTGAGTGATGGGGAAGGCCCTGGGGCAAGGACTGAGGCCCAGTGCCCTGAGAAGCCCTGAGTGGAAGACTGTGGCTGGGAGCCTTCTCTCTCAGAAGGCCCAGATGGAGCTGTCTCCAAGGGCACTGTGCTGCCTCCAGAGGCTGTGGGCTTTCTCAAGATAGAGGTCTTCGAGCAGGGGCTGGACAACCATGTGTTAAATGTGTTACCAAGGTATTCTTCAGAGACAAGGACTAGTCCCAAAGGGCCTCTAAGGGATCTCCCAAATAGAGATGTTGTGATTGTGTGACCCTCTTCTAAGGAGGTTGCCTTGGGCAGGAATTTGGATAAGATGCTCTCTGAAAGCCCTTCAAACGCTCGGATTTTATAATTCTTTGAGCAGTCTGTCTTCAAGTGAGGAAGGCCTGGGTTTAAATTTCAACTATTACCAACTATGGGATTGTGAACAAGTCTCTTCTCTCTGGTCTCAGTTTCCTCATCTGTAAAATGAGGGGCTTGGACTAGTTGGTTTGTAAAATCCCCTTCTGTGCCAATATTCTCTGATCCTTTACACTTATCTGACCTGGGGCACTATTTACTGAGTTTTATATAAATTGGAGGAATGTAGTGATGCACGTTGGACACCAGATGGCAACCAATGAACACAGGAAAATCCACTAAAGGCCTTTTGAGTTGGAGGAAAGCAAACCCCCAACCCAGAAAGAACAGCAGATCTTGCTAAAAAGAGGGCCTTTGCCTTGACCCCCGGAGGCAAGAACCCTAGCAAAGGGCCATGGACCTGGGGACCAGGGCTCTGGGGACCAGAGGGGGCAAGAAGGGGGAGAATCTGATCCAATTTGGGCCACACAAGCTCAGTGACACATTGTCGCCACTTAGACCTTTCCTTAGATGTCCTCCCAGAAGTCAGAAGGACCCAGGGCCCGACCCTAGACCACATGAGATGTCTAGGGAAAGCACAGGAATGTCATATGAGGTTCTGACTGCCAGGCACACTGCCAGGACCCCATGAGCATGGGGAGACAAGAGGAAAAGCCCAAACACTGCAAGCCAAACACTGAGCCTCTTTAGAGTCAGTTTCCTGTCTTGTAAATTCCATGGAGGTGAGTGAAAGCAGTGGTGACAGAGTACACTTGCCAACTGATGGGGCGGGAGTTAGGAGAGCAAGGACAGCTGACATGGCAAGGCTTCAAACTGGCAGATGCCCATGCCATCACTTTCCGTCACATTGGATTGCCAAGGGCCTCTGACATGGGCACATCTGAGAGAATCAGGAAGAAGAGCCAGCTGTTGCTGCTGACCTTGGGACAGGGAGTCATCACCACCCAACTCCTTGGTGTATTCTGTGCCTCAGACTCAAGGCTACTCACAGCAAGGCCTTTCACCTCCACACACAAGACCTTCCCCAGGGACAAACAAGACACAGGGAAACCAAAATCGAAACCCAGGGAAAGCCGTTCAGGTTGCCAAACTTCCCAGAACCTCACTATTCTGCTAGGAAGCTTCACCTGGCTCTCTGGTTCTCCCTTCTGTCAACACCAGCAGATTGGCCATAGCAAGACCAGCTTAGTAACAGTGGCCCCAAAGCATGAATTAGCCCTGTTTTTATAAGGTGGTTACAGGCAGTCTCAGAGGGAGAGAGGCCCCCATCAGGATTATTGGTAACATCTTTCTACTATGTCTCCTCCTCACTCACATGCCCTCCCCCCACCCAAATTCAGGGCTTCCTAATCAGTCTTTCTGCCTCTGCTTTTTCTCCCTTTAATCCATGATGGCATGGTGTAAGTAAGGAGGATTTTGTTATCCTTCTAGGGTTCAGTTTCTCAGGATCCATGGCCATGGCACTGTCTAGTTTCCAGGTGTTAGCTAATAACTCCCAGAACAGCCCCAAGGATCCTAGATAGTAATTCCTAGAATCATCGTGATAGACAGCCCTACTGAGGCTGTGCCATGAGATAAGGGGTGACGTAATGTGATACTGTGCTTGTGCTGAATGATGATATTGCTAAAGTTAACCTGTGAGGCTATTGCTGTAATATGCCTTCTTTGCCTGTTGCCCTATAAAGCAAGTGGGCACTGGTCAGTGAGTGGGGGAATCCATGGGGAACCCATGGGAGAATCTGTGTGCACCTTGGCCGGTCTCCATCAAGGATGGAGGGGATGTAGGGGATGCACAAGCTGTGCCTGCCTCGATTGACCCCATCGAGACATAGGAGTAGTTGCCCCATCCACCCACCCCTTCTCGCCAGCCCCTTCGAGAAGGGTGATTAGGGAATGTTTTATTAGGGAATGCTATAGAAGTTGGTGTTCCCATTATCAGCAACCCTTTTGAGAAGACTAGAGTAGAATAAAGTAAGATTATTAACCCCTCCAAAGCTATCTTCCTGTCCTTCCTGTCTGACCAGATCAAGAGTGAACCTGTTAGAAGCTGGGGTCTAAAAACTCCAGAGCCTTCTGTGGCCCTCTAGGTCCTCAAGTGTGGCCCTTTGACTGAATCCCAACTTCACAGAACAAATCCCCTCTAGGTCCTCAAGGGCAACCCTTTGACTGAATCCCAACTTCACAGAACTGTGGCCTTCTAGGTCTTTGGGTGCAGCCTTTTGACTGAGTCCAGCACCCTCTCTACTACACTGACTCTCATGATGACTCCCACTATACCTCCATGTCTCTATGTTTTCTCACTGACTCACAAAGGAATTCTTTGTCAGTCATCAACTCACTGTATACCTCAGTTTTCCCAACTGTAGAGTGGGGAGAACAACCCCTACTTCCAATCCCTGAGTCCAAGTAATGGTGGGAATGAAAGTAAAGAAGCTTACAGATCTGTTCCAGCTGTAAAGGAAGAGGCCACAAGCCCCTGTTAGATATTCTCACCTGTCACAAGACTAGGAAATATCCATACTCAGGGAAATTGAACCACTGATGATTTTAACAGCTGGTTGGAAGTGATCCCAGATCTTATCCCGAGGGCTCCTCTGTTGGGAGTCCCTCAGCCAGAAATAGAGAGAGGCTTATTGCAGGGGACTTAATTGCAGGAAACTGACTAAGGTTAAGCTCTTCTACCTGGCATTCCAGGCCCTCTTCACTTGGATGTCACACTCCCTTCCTAGACTTACCTCATGCCACTCCCTGCCATATTCTCAGTGTTCCATCTATACTCCTTTTTTTTGTTTAATTCTTTTTTTTTAATTTAAATTTATTTATTTAACATATTTGGTTTTCAGCATTGATTTTCACAACAGTTTGAATTACAAATTTTCTCCCCATTTCTACCCTCCCCCCCACTCCAAGATGGCTTATATTCTGGTTGCCCTGTTCCCCAGTCAGCCCTCCCCTCTATCACTGCCCTCCCCTCTCATCCCCTTTTCCCTTCCTTTCTTGTAGGGCAAGATAAATTTCTACGCCCCATTGCCTGTGTATCTTATTTTTTAGTTGCATGCAAAAACTTTTTTTTTTTGAACATCTGATTTTAAAACTTTGAGTTCCAAATTCTCTTCCCTCTTCCCTTCCCACCCACCCTCCCTAAGAAGTCGAGCAATTCAACCTAGGCCACACATGTATCATTATATATAACCCTTCCACAATACTCATGTTGTGAAAGGCTAACTACATTTTGCTCCTTCCCAACCCATCCCGCTTTATTGAATTTTCTCCCTTGACCCTGTCCCCTTTCCAAAGTGTTTGTTTTGATTACCTCCACGCCCATCTGCCCTCCCCTCCATCATCTCCCCCCCCCTTTTATTGTTTTTTTATCTTCCTCCCTCTTCTTTCCTGTGGGGTAAGATACCCAACTGAGTATGTATGGTATTCCCCCTCAAGCCAAATCTGATGAGAGCAAGGTTCACTCATTCCCCCCTCACCTGCCCTCTCCCCTCCTCCCACAGAACTGCTTCCTCTTGCCACCTTTATGCGAGATAATCCACCCCATTCTATCTCTCCCTATCTCCCTCTCTCAGTATGTTGCTCTCTCATCCCTTAATTTCATTTTATTTCTTTTACGTATCTTCCCTTCATCTTCAACTCACCCTGTGTCTGCTCTCTCTCTTTTACACACACACACACACATATGTATATATATATATAAACACACACATATATATATACATATACATACATATACACATAGATATATACATACATACACATTCACTTATATATATACATAAACATATATATATATATGCATATTCCCTTCAACTACCCTAATACTGAGGTCTCATGAATCATACACATCATCTTTCCATGTAGTAATGTAAACAAAACAGTTCAATTTTAGTAAGTCCCTTGCAATTTCCGTTTCTTCATTACCTTTTCATGCTTCTCTTGATTCTTGTGTTTGAAAGTCAAATTTTCTATTCAGTTCTGGTCTTTTCACTGAGAAAGCTTGAAAGTCCTCTATTTTATTGAAAATCCATATTTTGCCTTGGAACATGATGCTCAGTTTTGCTGGGTAGGTGATTCTAGGTTTTAATCCTAGCTCCATTGACCTCCGGAATATCGCATTCCAAGCCCTTCGATCTCTTAATGTAGAAGCTGCCAGATCTTGGGTTATTCTGATTGGGTTTCCACAATACTCAAATTGTTTCTTTCTGGCTGCTTGCAGTATTTTCTCCTTGATCTGGGAGCTCTGGAATTTGGCAACAATATTCCTAGGAGATTTCTTTTTGGGATCTATTTGAGGAGGCGATCGATGGATTCTTTCAATTTCTATTTTGCCCTGTGGCTCTAGAATATCAGGGCAGTTCTCCTTGATAATTTCTTGAAAGATGGTATCTAGGCTTTTTTTTTGATCATGGCTTTCAGGTAGTCCAATAATTTTTAAATTATCTCTCCTGGATCTATTTTCCAGGTCAGTGGTTTTTCCAAGGAGATATTTCACATTGTCTTCCATTTTTTCATTCCTTTGGTTCTGTTTTATAATATCCTGATTTCTCATAAAGTCACTAGCTTCCACTTGCTCCAATCTAATTTTTAAAGTAGTATTTTCTTCAGTGGTCTTTTGGACCTCCTTTTCCATTTGGCTAATTCTGCCCTTCAAGGCATTCTTCTCCTCATTGGCTTTTTGGAGCTCTTTTGCCATTTGAGTTAATCTATTTTTAAGGTGTTGTTTTCTTCAGTGTATTTTTCAGTATTTTTTTGGGTCTCCTTTAGCAAGTCATTGACTTGTTTTTCATGGTTTTCTCTCATCCTTCTCATTTCTCTTCCCAATTTTTCCTCTACTTCTCTAACTTGCTTTTCCAAATCCTTTTTGACCTCTTCCATGGCCTGGGGCCAGTTCATGTTTTTCTTGGAGGCTTTTGTTGTAGGCTCTATGACGTTGTTGTCTTCTTTAGGCTGTATGTTTTGGTCTTCTTTGTCACCAAAGAAAGAATCCAAAGTCTAAGACTGAATCTGGGCGCGTTTTCGCTGCCTGGCCATATTCCCAACCAACTAACTTGACCCTTGAGTTTTTCAGTGGGGTATGACTGCTTGTAGACTAACGAGTTCTATGTTCCACGTTTGGGGGGGAGGTGCCAGCTCTGTCAGACCCGTACTACTCCTTCCCCAAGAACCCCCAGTCCAGACTGGGCTTAGATCTTCAGCAGGCTATTGCACTCCTGCTCTGATCTGCCACTTAATTCCTCCCACCAGGTGGGCCTGGAGCCGGAAGTAACAACAGCTGTAGCTGCCCCACCTCCGCTGCCCCCGGGGCTGGAAGCCGAACCTCGAACTCCTTCCACTCCTGCAGCTTTTCCCACTAACCTTCTCCGCAGTCTTTGGTGTTTGTGGGTCGAAGGGTCTGGTAACTGCCGCAGCTCACATATTCAGGGGCTAGGGGCCCCATCCGCCTGACTCCAAGTTTGGTTGGTCCACACTGCTCAGGCTGGGCTCTGCTCCACTCCGTTCCCAGCTCCCAGGTCCCAGCTCCCAGCTCCGTGTGGAATAGACCTCACCCAGAGACCATCCAGGCTGTCCTGGGCTGGAGCCCTGCTTCCCTCTACTGTTCTGTGGGTTCTGCCGTTCTAGAATTGGTTCAGAGCCATTTTTTATAGGTTTTTGGAGGGACTCGGTACAGAGCTCACTGTAGTCCCTGCTTACCAGCCGCCATCTTCATCTATACTCCTTTTTGGCCTACAAATAAGTCATACTTTCCCACATCCATGCCTTTCCTCACTCTAGCCCCTCTGCCTGAAATTCCCTTGCTCCCTTTCTTTACGTCTAGAATCTCCATCTTGAAAGCCTAATTCCAATGCCAACTCCTCAGGGAAGCCTGCTCTGATCTTCATGGTTCTTGATAACCTTCCCCCTGAGATCTCACAGGACACTTAATTTTGAAGCTCTCAAATGCATTTATCCTATCATGTTGTGTTCATACACAACAGTGACCTGTGCTTGTATCTAGCACACCGTGAACCGTGAGAGAAGAGAGTGTCATTTAGGAGCCAAAGAAGAGGGCAACATTGTCGTATGTATGTATTCAGTATGGCGGCTAATAAATCTGGTTTTAATGAAAGAATAAATAACTGAATAAATGAAGCTCTGAAAGAATAAATAACTGAATAAATGAAGCTCAAAGGGCACGTAGCATAGGAGAAAGGTAAATGCACTAACAGAGTCAGGAGACGTGGGTTCCAGTTCTATCATTTATTGAATAGACTCAATCACACAACCTCAGGACTAGAAGCAACCTCAGACACCATCTAGTCCAGGAGCGGGGAACCTGTGGCCTTGAGGCCACATGTGGCTCTCTAGGTCCTCAAGTGCAGCCCTTTGACTGAATCCAAACTTCATAGTACAAATTCTTACCCTCTAGGTCCTCAAGTGCAGCCCTTTGACAGAATTCCAACTTCACAAAACAAATCCCCTCTACGTCCTCAAGCGTGGCCCTTTGACTGAATCCCAACTTCACAAAACAAATCCCCTCTAGGTCCTCAAATGAGGCACTTTGACAGAATCCCACCTTCACAGAAGTGTGGCCTTCTAGGTCTTTGGGTGCAGCCTTTTGACTGAGACCAAGTTTTACAGAACAAATCTTTTTATTAAGAGGATTTGTTCTGTGAAGTTTGAATTCTGTCAAAGGGCCACATTTGAGGACCTAGAGGGCCACATGTGCCTCAAAGCTGAATTCTAGTCCAGTCCTCACCCTTCTACAGCATCCCCAACAAGAGCTCATCAAGGCTCTGAGTCAAAACTTCCAGAAATGAGAACTCACTACTTCCTGTGGAACCCACTTTCCTTTGGAACAGCTCAAATTATTAGAGCATTCTCCCTTATGTGGCAGGGGTTATATTTGTGGCCCTCCAGGACACTCCCCTCAACTTACACCACTGCGTGAGTTCCCCCAGATTCAAGGTACTCTGTGGGTCCACATCCACTTCAAAGCTCATGTCCCCACCAAAGGATTAACTTTAATTCATCAGCCAGAGCACACAATTAATTTGAAGCAGTTCTTTAATGAAATAGCATAGTAAGAAAAATATTGCCTCTTCAAGCCAAGGCCATACTCTCACGAACACACACACCACCAACGGGAGGTGGAAAGGCACCCACAGTACACACATGTGGTCCTTAATAACAGGATTTGTTCTGGAAAACTTGGACTCAGTCAAAGGGCTGCCCTTGAGGACCTAGAGGGCCACATGTGGCCTCGAGGCCACAGGTTCCCCAGCCCTGCCTTAGTCTGTTTCCTTTTCTGAGCATGTCTGTGACTAAGATCTGAGAATGGGCATTTCCAGCCTTGAAGGTTACCTTATAGGTAAACCTGAGTTGGAGAGTTCCTAAGTTAGGCACTAGCTACCCACAGAGGAATTTCTATAACAGTTTGCTTTTCAGAGAAGAAAACTAACAACAGGAAAATCCCCAAGCCCTATCCTATTAGGAGATCTGTACTTAGTTAATACTCCATAAAGGGTAAGGGGAAGGGTATAAACATTTAAGTGCCTACTGTATGCCGAGCACTGTGCTAAGTAAGCACTTTACAAATATCTTTTGATCCTCAAAACAACCCTGTGAGATAGGTGTTATCATAAACCCCATTTTACAGTTGAGGAGACTGAGGAAGGCAGAGGTTAAGTGACTTACCCAGGTCACACAGCTAGTAAGTGTCTGAGGCTGGATTTGAACTCATGTCTTCCTGACTCCAGGCCCAGCACTCTATCTACTTGCCTCGTCTAGCTCCCTGTGAGTTGATTGGACACAGTGCAGGTCAGAGGTCAATGTGAAATATCTGTTCAGCAGACCCACCGAGGGTCTTTACCTTGCAAGGCAAGTATAAAAAAAAGTATAATGGGCTTGTATTTGTTCATGAATGCCCAAGAGTCATGTCTTGAGCTATTTCTGTGATAGAGGAAATGAAAATTTTTCCCATACTTGATACCCACACTGTATATTTCGTATCTTTGTGAAAGGGTATCTATTATCCAAATATGGGGAAACGCTAGACGTGAGACACACCCAGTTTTGTTTTAGAGATTTTCCTGGAGATATCAGGGTAAGTCATTAGAGATTCAGAGACCCTGAGAGAACTTGATCCCGTGGAAGCCCAGCCCTCAGGATCAAACCCAAATCTGGGTGAGCCTAGAATTTCTGGCGGGGATCTCCTGGTCCAAAGGATACACACACATAGAGGGGGTGGAAAATAGATGATGACTCTTCAAAGAGTCTGAGAATGCAGGCACAACGAGGACCATGGCCAGATAGAGACATTTCAGAGTGATGGATCTTGGAGGTAGAACACTTCGGGGTGATTACCACATCGAAGGTGTGGCCGTTCTTATGGGTAGCTGGTGCCCAAGTTAAGGAATCTGATGGACTAAGAAGCCAGGATGCTTGATTGAACTTTAATGTGTAAATTAAAGAGACCTAATACAAGGACCAATATATTATTAATATTATATTATATAAACGCAATATAATATTAGGGTGGAAAGGAAGCCTGTGAGGCAGGTACTGAGTCCTATGAGAAATCTCCCATAATGCTAGTGTCTTCCCTCTGCTGACTACCTCCAGTTTGTTCTGTCTATATCTTATTTGTACATAGTTGTTCGCAGGGATTGTCTTTTGCCTTTCTTTGTATCCTTAGTATTTGGCAAAATGCCCGGCACGTAGTAGGTGCTTAATAAATATTTACTGACTGATTGAGAAAGGAAGAATAATGATCTGGTAGATAATGGTCTCCAGGATCAGGGTAGGACCCTAGATATAGGAGGATGGAGGGGAACTTCAAAAGAGGAGGAGTCAGTGAGTAAAGGGGAGAAGGAGGGGGCCTGCCTGGAAGTGGCAATGAGGAGTCAGAAGTGTGGCAAGGGGCCTCCTTGCCTTCCTGCCCCTGTCGTGGTGGTGGCAGGGGGAGGACGAGAGAGGATTTCAAAAGGAAGAGGGTACATCTAGTATTAGAGAGAGTGACTCTGGACTCAGTGTTTTCTGTGGGGAGCCAGGTTTATGGGACCCAAAGGAGATGGAAAAAGAATAAGAAAAATCGGTCTAAGAATTTAGCAAATATTTGTTAAGCCCTGACTGTTGTTTCTCTTACATTCTTGAAGAGGACCATGACATCAGGAAGATGATATCATGCCTTGTGAGTGAATTGGATTTAAATGAGGGAGGGCTGTGCAAAGTCACTTTCTCCTCCGGAGCCATCTGGGTCCAGTGGCCAAATATAGATCAGGATGACTGAAGTTGGCCCTGCACCCTGACTGTGACCAAAGATGAGACAGTCCCTTCCCTCAAGGAGCTTACGTTACAGAGTTAATGTATATACAGGGCAAATGTAAATGATGATAATGGTGGTTTTCTTCCAGCTCGGACATTTTGCCTGACACATCCAAGAAGTCCGAAGTGGGCAAGGGAAAGTGGTTATACAGAATCAACTCCCCTCAGCCCAGAGTTATACATCTCACTGCCCAAGGTAACCAATTAAGATTTTCTCCCCCAAACTGCTCCCCCGCAATCCAACTGCCTTCCCTTTGTTTGGCCAGGTTCTCATCTACTCCAACCCTCCTTTCTTATAGTCTCTACAATTATTCCAAAATCCACATAGCTCTAATTCAGGGTTTTTAACCTGGTTCATGTCCATGGATCAGTTTCAGGGGGCTCCATGAACTTGGATAGGAAAAAAAATTAGCGACTTTACTTTCACTCACTCCTAACTAAAATTTAGAATTCCTCAAATTATTTAAAATCATGATTCTGAGAAGGATCCATCAGCTTCATTAGACTGCCAAAGAGAGGTCCTTGACAGAAAAAAGGGTTAAGAACCCCCTTCTCAAGGTAGATGACTGAATGCAAGGGAATTTGAGAAGGGAGGGGGAACCAGGAAAGGGGAGAGGATTTAAAAAGGAAGAAGGTCATGAGAGACTTTAGAGCTGGAGATGGGGAGGCAGGGTTTAGAAATCACTTTCTCCAATCCCTTCATTGTACAGAAGATTTTTTTCCTCCAACACACAGCAAGCTTTGCACCTGGAAGTCTGAGCAACTTTCTTCTAAATCAGGAGTCAAACCAGTTAAGCACGCTGGCTTGGCCCCCTGCTGGGGTGCTCCCCCTCGGGCAATTGCTCCGCTCTGTTGTCCTCCAGTCCTGCCCAGTAGGAGAATGATTGTGATGGGCTGAATCTAACAAGATGGAATTTAATACAGTTCTTCCTTCCACATCTCGACTTTTCCCAATCATGGTTTCAATATATCGCAGGTTGGCATAAGAAATTAAATGGGAATTTGGGGGGAGTTTTGTGGAAGCCGAAGATGACAAGAGAAGGCTAGCATATGACCCAGAGCCTATGAACAAATACTTAACCCAAATTTCACAATAAGCTACTGTAAACGCCCCATAAAAGAAAAAGAAAAAAATCAGACTTCTCTGGTATGAAGAGAGAGCCCAAAACTTTTGCTCAGATTTTCCAGATTGATGGGGTGCTGAGCCCCTAACCCCTGCAATGTGGAAGGGATAACTGTCCCACTAAATGTAAAGTCAACTGCATATGGGATAACTCAAAGCAAAAGGGAATGGTGAGTCTGAAATAGGATTATAATATGGGTCTTCAATTAGTGAAAAGCTGTCAAGGAACTTTAGTCCTGTTCCACTTGACCCCTGAGGGTGGAACTAGGAGCAATGAAGAGAGGAGGAGAGAGCACCAGAGAGTGAGATTGGAGATTGAGGGAAGAAAAAGCTTTCCAGCAATTCCAGAGTACTCAAAGTGGAATAAGCTGCCTTTGATGGTAGCAGGTTCCCCCGGTAAAAAAAACAAAGGACCTAGAGCTGAAGGACCTAAATTCGAATCCTGCCTCTGGTGAGTACTAGGTGGGTGACCTTGGTTTGAGTCTCTTCTGTCTGGGCCTGGGTTCTCTCCTCTATAAAATGAGGGGGTTGGAATAGACCTCTATGGTAGGGTCTCTTCTCTCTCTAATGATAGGATTCTAATCAAGATGTTCTGAGATCCTTTCCAGGACAGGGTTGGATGATGCCCATTTTACAGAGGAATTTGCCCAAGGTCACAGAGCAACTCTCAGGTCAGGGTTCTTTCTACTAACACCAGCTTTGCCTCTGCACTATGTTGTCATACATGACTTTCTCAAAGGTCACACTCAGATTTTCAATCATGGGGGGTCTCAGGACCATTTAATTTTTCTCCATAAATGCCTTTAAGGGACAACGTGGGCCCCTGGCCAAGTAAGAGCTCTACTCTATTGAATCACTGTGCTTTTCAAGATCTTTCCTAGGCTGCTTTTAACTAGGTTGCCTTGGCAGCAGCAGCCTTGACCTCATCTGTCTGAGAATGCTAGACTTAGTTAACACAGCCCCAGAATGCAGAAGTGGGGGTGGGGTGGAGAGAAGAGGAGAGGGGAGGAAAGAGGGAGAGGAGGAAGAGGGAAAAGAGGGAGAGGAGAGGAAAGAGGGAGAGAGAAAAGAGGGAGAAGGGAGGAAAAAGGGAGAGGGGGGAGAAGGAAAAGAGGGAGAGGGAAAGGAGAGGGGAGGAAAGAGGGAGAGAAAAGAGAGGGAGAGGGAAAGGGAGAGGAGAGGGGAGGAAAGGCAAAGGAGGGAGAGGAAAAGGATAGAGAGGGGAGAAAAGCAGGAAAGGGAAGAGAGAGGAGAGGGAAAGAAAGAGGGAGAGGAGGAAGAGAGAGAAGAGGGAGATGGGAGGAAAGTGGGAGAGGAAGAGAGGAAAGAGGGAGATGAGGAAGAATAAAAAGAGGGAGAAGGGAGGAAAGTGGGAGAGGGAAAAGAGGGAGAGGGGAGGAAAAAGAGAGAGGAGGGAGAGGGAAGGAAAAAAGGATAGGGAAAAGAGGGAGAGGGAGAGGAGAGGGGAGGAAAGAGGGAGAGGAGGAAGAGGAAAAAGAGGGAGAAGGGAGGAAAGTGGGAGAGGGAAAAGAGGGAGAGGGAGAGGAGAAGGGAGGAAAAAGAGGGAGAAGGGAGGAAAGCAGGAGAGGGAAAAGAGGGAGGGGGAGGAAAGAGGGAGAGGATTGAAAGGAAAATGAAGAGGGAGAGGGAAGTAGGCGACTGCATCTGAAGCACTGAGCCACCAGAGTTGGACAGGACCTTGGAGATTGTCTAGTGTGTGACCCCAGGTGGTATTAATTTTCAAAAAATTTTCATTGGGATTCTTTGTTTTTTACAAAATCCATTTCTGAATATTTGTCTCCAGTCTCTGTAAAAGTAGTCTACATCCAAGTCGGACAGCATGTACCACATTCCGAGCCCAAGTACCTCACCTCTGCAAAGAAGTGAGCAGGATACCCCGAAGATAGTAGGTGCTTCACAAACACCTGTGGCATCTCTCATTGGAGGATAGGCTGGTACATTAATACAATTAGGAAGTGTCTTCTTTTTGTTTTTTCCATTTACACTGTTGTAGTCATTGCGCGTGAAAGGCAGTGTGGTGTGGTAGATAGGGGCCTGGAGTCGGGAAGAGCTGGGTTCATATTCTACCTACTAAGTCATTACCAATGGTGTGACCTTGAGTAAGTCATGGAATCTCTGTTTACCTCAGTTCCCTTGTCTTTCCCTTTGAGGTCCCTGAGCTAGGAGCCCATGACCTAGTTTCACATCCTCATTACTCGTCAGCTCTCTGGGCCGGGGTTCTCTCCTCTATAAAATGAGGCGATTGGAATAGATGACCTCTAAGGGGGGGGGGTCTCTTCTCCTTCTAATAATCTATGATTCTAATTAAGATGCACTAAGCTCCTTTCCACCTCATGGTCAGATGATGTCCACCTTACAGAGGAGAAAAATTGTGTCTCTACATTACGTTGTCATTCTTCACTTTCTAAAAGGTCCCACTTTGATCTTTAATCACAGTAAGTTCTCAGGACTACTTAGTCCACATATCCATCCTTCCTTCCTTCTTTCCTCCCTCCCTCCCTCCCTCCCTCCCTTCCTTCCTTCCTTCCTTCCTTCCTTCCTTCCTTCCTTCCTTCCTTCCTTCCTTCTTCCTTTCTTCTTTTTAGGAAAGGTGGATTGCATTTTTAGTAGGAAATTTAAACAAAAGTTTCAGAACTAAATGCCATTAAAAGTCAAACTACCCCCACCACACACACACACACACAAACATGTCCACATGTTCAGCCCAGAGACTGCATTTGCTTCCATTTAGATGCTCAGGTATGTGTGAGTGATAGAAAGTTTGTTGTGATTGGTGGATGAGTTTTCCCCTCTAGACTGGTTGTTTACATAACACTAAAAAGCTACAGCATTCCCCCTCTCCTCTCTTTTTCTGTTAGTTTTTTTTTATCAGCCATCTTATCCGTTCTCTCAAAGCATTCAGTTTTTCCAGAAAAAAAAATAGCAAGAATGTAACTGAAAAGATTATTTGCTAAGGGAGAATAGCTAAGGTGGTATCACATCTAGTTTTTTGGCATTATTTGTTCTGTTTTTCCATTTTCTTATTCATATAATTTTATTATATTTAGAATTAAAAAGAATTTCCCTTTTCTTCCCACTTCCCTCCCCCATGACCAACAACAAAAAGAAAAAGACAATCCTCCTAACAAATAAAAATTCGGAGAAACAAACTCCCTTGTTGGCCACAACCAAAGATTCACGTTTCCATGGGCAGCATAAGTCTGTCCCTTCCCTCTCTCTCAGGAGATGGGGAGCACAGTTCATCATTGGTCCTCTGGAATAGTGCTTGGGCATTGTATTGATCAGAATTATCAAGTCTTTCAAAGTGGATTGTCTTTACAATGGTGTCACTGCTATATAATTTGTTCTCTTGGTCTTACTTGCTTCATTCTGCACCAGCATATCCAATTCTTCTCAGACTTCTCTGAAACTCCATTTTGTTATTCCTTAAGGTACAATACTATTGCATGGCATTCATATTGTTTCACCATTCCCCAAAATGACAACTCATTAATTTCCAGTTTTTTGCTACTACAAATAGAGCTGCTATGAATATTTTCTCATATTATGAGTCCTTTTCCTTTCTTTGATCTCTTCAAGGTATATGCTCAGTAGTGGTATGACTCTGAGGCTATGTTCCAAACCTGTCATCACTCTTCAGTCTCTCTCTTTCTTACCTCCCATATCTGGATGTAGCCAAATGTAGCCTTCAAAACATTTCTCTAATACACCCCCTTCTGTCCTGACACTGAATCCTATCATTAGAGAGAGAAGAGACCCTACCATAGAGGTCTATTCCAACCCCCTCATTTTATAGAGGAGAGAACCCAGGCCCAGACAGAAGAGACTCAAACCAAGGTCACCCACCTAGTACTCACCAGAGGCAGGATTCGAATTTAGGTCCTTCAGCTCTAGGTCCTTTGTTTTTTTTACCGGGGGAACCTGCTACCATCAAAGGCAGCTTATTCCACTTTGAGTACTCTGGAATTGCTGGAAAGCTTTTTCTTCCCTCAATCTCCAATCTCACTCTCTGGTGCTCTCTCCTCCTCTCTTCATTGCTCCTAGTTCCACCCTCAGGGGTCAAGTGATTTTCCTAAAGTGCAGGCCCAACCATGTCACCCTCCTACCCAATAAACTCTAGTGGCTCCCTACGGTCTCCAAGAGCAAATGCAAAATGCCCTTCATAGTCCAGCCCCCTCCCAGCTTTCTAGTCTTCTTATACTTTACTCCTCAACACATACTCTTCGATCCAGTGACCCCAGCCTCCTGGCTGTTCCATGAATAAGGTCCTCCATCCTCTGGGCATTCTCTTTAGCTGTCTCCCATGCCTGGGATGCTCTCCTTCCTCCACTGACTACTGATCTTCCCAGCTTCCTTTAAGTCCCAACTAAAATACCACCTCCTACAGGAAGCCTCCCCCAACCCCTCTGAATTCCAGTGCCTTCCCTCTGGTCATTATTTCCTATTAATCCTCTATAGAGCTGGTTTGCATGCATTTGTTTGCATATACAGTTTCATGTCTTTTTCTTGGTTCTTTCCACTTAACATTACTGTAGTGGTTGCCTAAAAAGGCAGTATGGTCTAGTAGATAGGGAACTGGAATCAGAAGACCTGGGTTCAAATTCCTTCTCAGTCACTTACCTTGGGCAAATCACTTAAACCTTTCCATAACTACAAAATGATGGTGTAGGACTCAATGGTCTCTAGGGTTCCTTCTAGCACAAAATCTATGAGCTGATGATCCCATCTTGTTCCCTAGTTATGCTTAGTTCACTTTTCCTCAGTTCATGGAAGCTTTTCTATGCTTCTCTGAATTCTTGATATTCACTGCTTTTCTTTCATTTAAAACAGTGAAAGAATATTTGAGTACCAGAGAGTATGACCATTTGTTTGGTCATTCCTCAAACCCACTTTATTTCCAGGCCTCTGCTACCACAAAAAGTGCTTCTTGGAGTGTTTTGGTGTCAAAACAAAGAGACCTCTGGTCAAAGAGTATAAATAAGCTCCTGCTTTTACAGAGGAACAGAAAAGTAAAATGACTTGCCCATGGTCACAATGTTTTTTTAAGTACTAAAGGCAGAATTTGAATGAACATATCCCATCCAGTGCTACATGACTAGCCACCCAATGTTCTCTGTACTCCCCTATAGCACCTTCCTAGGATCTGACGATGAGGGTTTTTAAAGACAACTCAGGGGAACGCTAAGGTTTCAATCCCGGACTACAGCTCATTGCCAAGAGAAGGGTCAGCTTCCATTGGTCAGAAAGTGGTCAGGGTTTATGCAGCACCAATCAAGAATAAAGAAAGCTGCAGAGAGATAGAATGGGCCATTCCACCCTCCAAGAAAGCCCAGGTTAGCATCCACCAGGCAAGGAGGGCTCAAGACAGTTACCCTCCCAGCTCAGAAGCCCTCCTATTCCTGGACAGAAGGAGAGAAATGCACAGATGGCAGTCATTCCCCACCACTCCAGTATGGGGCAGCCCTCAGTTATGGGGGCTGTGACCCACAATCGAAAGAGCAGGGGCAACTGTCTTGTTTTGGTGGCTGAAAGCCCTGGTCCTTCAGTTGGTATCTCAAGTCCTCAACCCTCCTCCTTCTATTCCAAGAATCCTTTATCCCTAATTTGGGGCTTATCATAAAGCCCCTGCCCCCTAACTTTTGCTGGGGTGTTCTGGGCAGATCACTGACTCTGGAGGTCTTCCCTTTGATCTGCCTCTGACTCTGGGAGTTGGCAGGAATATCATTTGTAGCAGGCACTCACTTATCTCTTGTCCAGCACTTTCTAGGGACTAAGAGTAAGAGTGCTCTATGACAATTATGGTTCCCTCACCATGGACGGTGGCCCTTGAATCCCCTTGCAAAGGCCTATCGGGGGTGGGCAACTTTTGCCCTCAAGGCTACATGTGGCCTCCTAGGTCCTCAAGTGTGGCCCTTTGATTGAATCCAAACTTCACAGAACAAATTCCCTCTAGGTCCTCAAGTGTAGCCCTTTGACTGAATCCAAACTTCCCAGAACAAATCACCTCTAGGTCCTCAAGTGCAGCCCTTTGACTGAATCCAAACTTCCCAGAACAAATCCCCTTAATAAAAAGATTTGTTCTGTACTTAGTCAAAGGACTGCACTTGAGGACCAGGACTTGAGGACCTC
Organism: Trichosurus vulpecula; assembly: GCF_011100635.1. NCBI lineage: Eukaryota > Metazoa > Chordata > Mammalia > Diprotodontia > Phalangeridae > Trichosurus > Trichosurus vulpecula. The sequence continues at coordinate 58,614,373 of NC_050582.1, forward strand.
GAGGCTCAAGGTTCCCCACCCCTGGCCTTCTAAAAAGAATGTGGATAAAAATTATGTAACAATATTTGGGGGGAGTTATCTGCTATGTAGCTGTGAATCACCATTCTGACTTGTTTGCTGAAGCTTTGTCTCCCAATGGTTTTGCTGTGAGACGCACATAAATCCAAACGTTTGAGGGAATATGTTATCAGAACAGAGGAGTGGTGAATGTAGGTGAGAGTCTGGAAGGTAGAAGTTAGGGCCAAGCTGGAGGAAACTCTGGTCACAAGGGCAAGTGTTTTTGGAAACAGGAGAAAGTCCTAAGGGGTCTGGCTGTTTCCACATCTGGTGCCAGTAGCTGGTAGGCTTCTCAAAACGTCAGGGCTAGTCTGCCTGCCCTTACCGTAACCCAGGTGCCTAATGATTATAGAAATGAATCTCAAGGGCCAAGGATCCTCAATCTAGAACTGAAAGGGGCCTTAGAGGCTAAGCGAGTCAATTCCTTTGTAGCTAAGAAAAACAAAGGCTGAGAAAAGTTACGTGACTTGCCCAGAATCACACAGAAAGTAACCAAGTCACGATTCAAACCCAGGTTCTCTGACTCAAATTGAACCCCGTTTCACCTGGGCCATGCTACTTACTTCCCAGTGATTTCCCTATTTGACAATCTGGCCTGGCCCCAGTCCTGGCTCCCTGAGCTGAGGCCATGTGCTGTCCTTCCCGAATACTCCTTAAAATGATGAAGATGGCACGTTTGCATGACACTGTTTACTCATAGCAAAGAAGATAGAGCAAGGAGTGTTAGCTCCATTTTAAAGATGAGGAAACCAAGGTGCAGAGTGGTGCAGTGGATGATTTTCATCCTGGAAGGTTTCTTAAAGACCATCTACTCTGACGCTCCTATGACATCAATGAGCAAACCGATTAGATTCACCCAGGTAGTTAGGTAGTGGGCCCAAGATCCTAGCTCGAGCCGGAAGGGTCCCTCATTTTACAAAAGAGGAAACTGAGGCCCATGGAGGAAAATAACTTGCCCAAGGTCACATGGGTAGGCAGGGGCAGAGCCGGGATTCAAAGTTAGATATTAAAGCCATTGCCCAAAGCCCACTATACTGAACTGGACCTCCTGAGTATCCCAGTCATCACAACACCACAAGCAGGCAGCATTAAAACGCATGTGTGACCAAATCCAGCGCCTTTCCCGAGGCACCAGAGCTGCCCAGCTTGACCCCATAGCCTTCTCTGAAACGGTCTACTCAATAAGCAGCAGGTTGCCAAAAAAGGCTAATGGAAATGACAGGCACACCAGGGACGCAGTGATCTCTCTAAAATCCAGAAGTTTATTAGAATCCGCAAAATGAACATTCATTATGAAAAGTCACGAGGTTTAAAAGATGGAAGGAGGAATCAAAGAAGCCAAGCTGGGCAAAGTTCCCGGGGGAGGGACGGCCCCTGAGCAGAGCACCCAGGACCAAGGAATTTCTTTCAGGGGCCGTGGTTAAAGATGGAGCACTTTAAGCAAGGGCTTGTTTGGGAGGGGGTCAAAGGTTAAGATGTTAGAATGTCAGCATTGCAGGGTTCAACCCGACCAACCTGAAAGCCTAGCATGGAGCAGCAGGCTCATTGTTACTGCACAGAACCAAACTCCAGTGACTGGAGTGGGGGTGGGGGGGCCTGAGGCAGCAGACTCTAGCTACATTTCCTTTCTCTTTCCCCAAGTAGCTGACATGACACAGGGCATATGCTTACATTCTCCCTCGGCCCTTCCCAATCAGCTTCCCTCCCACCCTCTGGGCAAAGCAAGGAAAATTTGAGCACCGAAAATAACAAGAACATTCATTTAAGAACGCTCCCTCTCTCCACCCCATAATCAAGCTGGGGCAGGGAGGGAGGGGGAAGGGGCCAAGGGAAATGCAGGCAGGTGGTGACTGGTCCCCAAACCTTGTTCCCATGTGGGATATGGGGTAAGAAGTTCTACCAAAAACCAATTTGGATCTCAAGGAGGTCCTTCAGAGCCGACTCCCAGAAGTGGAGGGGGAGGAGCCGTGGGAGGAAGCATCTCCCCCATCCTTGCCCCTTGGATGGTGAGAGCAGTTCTCTGATGCAGAGCTATCAGCTCAGAGCCCAAAACCCATGCCCTCTGCAAATGGCTGAGAAAATAAAAACCAAAAAACCCAAACATGAGTTTTAGGAATTCACCAAGTAAGTGTGTCCTGGGCATTCTAGCTCATAAGACCAAGAGCGGGAGGGGGGACAGAAGCATCGAGGCCAGAAAATTTTCTGTACTACACACATGTACAGAACATTTAACAACAGAAAGCTAGAAATGAAAAAAAGCACCTACACCAAGTTTGAAACATATAGCCCCTTGTACCTGGGCATCTCCTGTTGGGATCACAAAGGGAACAGCATGCTATATTGGGGTTGGGGGCTGGGGGGGATGCAATACTAGTCACAGGATCATGAGCCAGGTAAGACCTAAAGGTCAATTCTAGTCTATCTGGCTTATTTCACAGATTGGGAAAGAGAGGCCCAGAGAGAACAGCGTGGCCTGCCCAACGTCACACACGGGGTTCAAGGCAGCTGAGACACCCTCTTTGTTCAAACAGAAATAATATCTGTTGACTTCCTCTTAAAATTGTAAACAGCAATGCTTAAAAATAAAATATATAAGAAAACAACTGTCGATAAACATTTTCCATGAATATAAAATGCAAACAATACAAAAATAGATAAAATTGGCCTTTTATATATATTAAAAGCAACTTGGATGCAATGTATCCCTGGATAAGCTGAAGCGGGCACCCTCCAAACCCTTCCTTACCTCCCCCTATGCGGGCACTAGGGAGATCCCTGTTCATAGGAGGCTTTCAGCTTTCTGCTTGAGCTGAGGCATAGATGTGGGAAGCCAGGCTGCTTCTTACCACTCTTTGGGCAGAGCTCCAAGGCCCTCATTTCCCAGGGGGCAAAATGGGGAGCCCGGCTGGCTGGGATGTCCTCCAGGTATGGAGGTCGAGGGAGAGGGGAGCTCCAACTAGGTGCTAAGACAGGATGCCCTACCCAGACTGCAAAGGGGAGCAAAGCCACGATGCCATCATCCCATTTAGAGCTGAAAGGGTGCTTAGAGATCATCTAGCCTAACTTGCTCTGTTTTATAGAAAAGGAAAACCGAGACCCAGAGAGAGGAAGGGATTTGCCCAACTATTAAGTACCGGGATGGAAATTCAAACCCACGTCTTCATATTCTAAATGCAATGTTTTCGGCTATTATACCAGCGTTGCTGGGACAGGAAGTCTGGCCGAGTGTTCACAAATGGATTTAGGAGATCCGGCTGAGAAAATAGGATCCTCCTTTACTCTTCTGGGCAAGCACCTTCTATTCCAGGGCTTCCCTCCTTCCCCTAGTCAAAGCTTGAGGCAGTGAAAAAGAATTGGATTTGGAGCTCTGCAACTTGGGGAAGTCACTGCCATTTCCGGTTGGACTAGATTACCATGAAGGCCCTTTCCAACCCTAAATTCTAAGGTCTCAAGTATTAGGATCAATCATTTTTCACAACAGCAACAACAGCAGCAGCAGCAGCAGCAGCAGCTTGGAATTGAACTCACCAATTGACCTGTGCCCCCTACCTTACCACCTGTGATCTACTTGAACAGGGCTCTTAGGGGGTTCATTTCTTAGACCTGAGCTGGCCCAAGGTGCCATCTCTAAGTCTAGCTTAACTAGTCTCCTCTTCTCCCCCTAGGCCATCTGGATGAAGAATGAGCCCTTAATGGCCCTACTATTACTAAGGGTCAATGATAATGGCCAGCCACAGATCTGAAAGTGGGATCCACCTGTGCTGAGAACGTGCATCTTAACACAACTAGTTGCTTTGGCTTTCATTCAATCTTGCAGCCCAGAGGTGGGCTCCTTGCCCTTTCTCACATGTGATTCTTCCTGTTCCCAGTCTCATCTCAGGCCCAGAGGGAAGAGGTCTCAGCTGGAGCCCCAAGTGTCTTTGCTGATAGTCAGGGGGGGTTTGGGGCACTGTGAGTGTCCCAGGTCAGCCCAAGTGGCTGGTGCCGTACGTCAGGTTCCCAACTCTTGCTCTGCTGGCAGTCTTCCAAAGCCTTGCCACCCAGTTCCTCTCTTCTTTTCCCATGTTGGCTGGTTGCCCTTCATTGGCATGGGCTGAGGAACCTGAGGTGGCTCAGTTCACATGAGCAGACAGAAACTTCGGCTGCCCTGGAGGAAAACCCAGGGCCAGAGTGGGCTGAGACTGGTGACTTCCTGCCAGACCAGCCAGACATATTTCAGCTACCACCTCCCTGGACAGCCTTGGCCAGAGGCCAAGGAGGAGGAATGTGGGCACATTTTTCTGGAATGCAGGGCCTCATAACAGGGGTGGGGCCTTCACTAAGAGGAAGGAAAGGCCCTGCCAGCATAAACCATCAGCTAGCACTGGTTCCAGTCAGGAGACAGCTTGGTATCATCTTGTCATCCAAAGGCATGAGCCTCCAACTGGCCAAATCCATCCAAGAACACCCAAACTACAAAAGGGAGGCGACCCAGTTCCTTGACCAATGGCTACTTCCAAGTCACTGTGATCCAGGGATAGCAGTCCCAGCCCCTTTGGAATCCTGCAGCAACTGTTCAGGCACCCTTCTCCAAATGGAAAGCCCTGGTAACCTTATCCTTCCAGATCCAAGTAGGGGGAGGGGGAAATAAGTCAAAATTTGGGTCATTACACACCCAGACGACTAATATCTTGCATGCAATTCAAAAGAAAGAAATTCAAGCAGAATTACTCAGAGCCTATCTCCTCCCATGAATAATGGGATTTCAGGAGCCTTTATTCAAAAAATCATAAACAGAGCAGGAAAGGACCCTAGAAGCCACCAATCCAACCCCCTCATTTTACAGATGGGGAAACTGAGGCCAAGAGGGGGGAAGTGACTTGCCCAGGGTCACACAGTCAAGTTAAGGGGCAGAGACAGGCTTCGAAACTAGGTCATCTGACTTCAAATCCTGCTTTTCCCCCCACTGCACCAAGAAGCCTCCCTCATGGGCACGTGCCAGGGAGCTCTTCCCCACCATCACTTATAACCTAAACACTAAAAAATAATAAAAAGGAGGAGGAGGAAACTGATTGATCTGTAAAGTGGAATTATCATGCAATTCTTGGTGCAGCAGCTTGGCAGACACTGGGGGAGGGGTGCGGGGCACATGGTCTTTGGTGATGCTAAAGGCCAAACAAATTGGCAGATAAACGCTCTTCTGACACTCAGGAGAAGTCAGAGGTGCCTTTGGTAGCCAGTCCAAGGGCAGAGCTTGGTACCAGCTAGCTAAATAGCAACAGGTCCTCACAGGGCATGACTTTTGCTTCTGACCAAAGAGTGAGGCTTGCCAGATAGCGTGCCAGGATGCTGGACTCAAGAAGCTGCATCGCCCCACCCCGACCACCACATGGGGCCTTTTGGATTGAGGACTTGGACAAATCTTCAGGCCTCCTCCTCACTCCACTCTTCTGCTCATCTTAAAAAACCAAACCACCAACAACAATACCATGCCAACAACAAAACCACTGAAAAGCACCTCAAACCCCAGCAAAGCCTAATTCAGGCTATCTCACAATCCCATACTCTAATGGAAAGAATACATTTCTTGTGATGAGATTATGAAAACTTTCTTCTGAGGAAAAAAGGGGAAAAAATTGAAAGCGACTTAGCTAGACACCAACATTTTAGCTTATTGAGAGGAAAAGACCACACAAAACCAGGCTCTGTGGACAGTGCCGGCAACAGACCCATTTCCTGTTTTTACCTTGAAGAGTCCAGTCCTTCCACTGGGGAATGGGGATTTTGTCCACTCCAAGTCACTCCAAAGCTCAGGTTACAAGGTCCCCTTGTGGTTACAGAACAATACCATAGACTTGGGAGGCAGCCTCAGGCCACTTTAAGGACATCAGGTACAGATGCCAGAGGGGGTAGTCTCACCCCTGAGCCAAAGGTGGCAAATACACTGAAGTGGGGGGAGGGTTGCACCATAATTTCCTGTCTATAATGAACTACATCCACTAGATAGATGGGGGTTGGGGGGAGGGGAGGGGCTGGTCCCTTGCTGGTAATCGGTGCTGTGGTGTGTTCAAAGAAAGCAGCATCACTGACTTGGTAGGCATTGTGGGTATGAAGTCATGGCAGCCAAAACCCTGAATGGATCTTAAGAAACCAAAAAAAAAATGACCAAAAAAAGATAGGTGTGCATCTGTTTTCTCATGGGGATCTATATTCCACATAATACAGCCAATGATAGAGAGAAAGAACCTTTACAACTCAGAATAGCTTTCATTGGCCAAAACACTTTTTGAGTTCAGCAGCAAGCACCTCTCATGTTCTGAGCCTAGCACTAGAGGCTCAGGCCCCAGCAGCTGCATCAGGTGCTATTTGGCTGTGGTTACATTCATGGCACTGGACGGGTTACTGGGAGGGAAAGAAACTCCATGGCCACCCCTCCCCTTGAGCTGGTTGGTGTTGGTGCCCCCAGACTGGGAAGGATGCCATTTGGGGTGTTCTTCCCAGCCCTGAGGGGAGTGGGGTGCCCCTTGGATGATACCCACAGATTTGCACTTGGCAGGAAGACCAGAGAAGCCTCTGGTAGGCCCTTTGGGTTCCATGGGCACCATGAATGCCTGTTTCTTTGCCTCAGCCTGAGCATAATGTGCATGAGGATTCCAGCATGGGCCCCCCTGCAAGTCCAGGTGAGAAGGGCGGACTGCCTGCTGCTGAACTTGGGGCCCTCGATCCCAGGAGTCCCTTGGCGCTAGCCCCTGTAGGGAGCCATAACAGGCTGGGGACCCAAATGGGGTTCTAGCCACATCTGGCTGCTGCCAGCCATGGCCAGGCCCTGTTGGTAGGGTACAGTGGGCCCAGGCTGGCCAGTCATATGCTTCTGGGGGCTCTAGGTAGGAGCCCAAGGGGCTCTCCCAACCCCACCTTCCCTCCACAGGCTCTGCCAGCTTCCCAGACTCCATGTAAGTCAGGGCTAGCTGAGAGCTGGCCAATTCAAGTTCCAGGGTCTCCGTGTCCAGGGAGCGGCTCCTCCTGTTGAGGCTCACAGGAGGTGTCAAGGGGGGAGGGCTCAAGCCAGGCAGACCCAGGTGCCGAGGGAGGCTACCCACCCCCCAGGGGAAGCCTCGGAAAGAGCCAGGGAAGAGGCGGTCATCCAAGTCATCCAAGGCCTCCTTGGGAATGTAGCCTACATCAAAGTCCTCATCATCGGTGTGGAACTCTGGGGGGCCCTCGCATTCCCCTTCCCCTTCCCGTTCTACATCAGCAATGTCAAAGGTCACCATGGGTGGCAGCGCTGGGAGGTTCTGGGCGAAAGAAGAGTCCGAATCAGAGCTGCCTGAAAGGCTGGAGAACAGGGTCCCATTGCTCGTGAACTCCACCAGGGCCTGGGAGAAGCTCACAGCAGGATCTTCCTCCCGGTCCTCTGGATCTGCTTCTGGGCTTTCCACTGGCGAATAGGCACCATAGGTCCTACTTGGGGACCCTCCTTCAAAGCCAGTCTGCTCTGGGCCTGACTCAAACACTCTGTCACCCGAGCAGAGCTGAAGCAGGCAGTTGCTTTGGCCTTTCCACTCATAACATTTTTCTGGAGGTGAGAAATCCCTCCAAACCGGAGCAACGGAGAAGACCGCGTTGAGCTTCCGACTGGCAGGGATCAGCCCCCCTGGGTCCCCTTCTGCATCCTTCCTGAAAGGAATCCTCTTGTGATGCTCTTTGCTGGGCTTTTCCCGTTGGGGATAGGGCCCTTGGGGCTCCTGTCTCTTCCTCCGGAGCTCCCAGTAGAGCAGCTGTCTTTGAATGGCCACCAGCCTTTCCTCCTCCGTCTCCATGGTGCCTAGACTGGGGTCCAGCCCTTTGCCGGAGGGAAAGCGTTCAAAAGATAAGAAATTGTCAAAGAGTTCAGGGCCAGGGACTGGAGGGTCAAACAGGCCTTCGTCTCCCGGTGGGGAGCCTGTGAGGCTGTCACAGGGCTCAAAGAACTCATACAAGGCATCCCCACTGTAGCTGTCCCTCGGCAATCGGTCCTTCTTCCCAGGGCCCAGGCCATCACCAGAATCATCATCTGGTCCCGGTGTGTTTGAGTCATAGTAACCTTCATCACTATTAGGGGCAGACTCTTGCTGATCACTCTGGGGAGTCAGGAGCTCTCCAGGTTCAGGGTCAGAGTATGGCCGGGCCCCCTCAAATAGGAAGCAGCCGTGGGGGCCCAACTCCCTGGTGAGGTGATAGAGGGTAGCCCCTTCCTGTGTTGCGTTGGCCCTCTCAGACAAATGCCCCATGGTTTCTTCTTCCTCCTCTTCCTCTTCCTCCTCCTCTTCTTCCTCCATTTCCTCAGGCATGGCCATCTCCTCACCACCCCCTTGGTAGGTTACTAGGCAGGAGCTCCGCTTGGCTGACTCTCGCCCAGGTCCCCGCTCTGCAGAGACAATGCTCTCACTGATACTGTCCACATCTTGCTCTGCAATAATATCCCCACAGCCTGTCAGGGAATCAAAACTCTTTAGGGATGTGACATCCCCAAAGAGGAGGTTCAACTGGTCCCCAGAGAGGCCCAAGGGGGGCTCTCCCTCCTCTTCATCTCCCCTCACCTCCGGGCCAGATAAGTCCCCTGGGCTGCCACCAGGTTCAGGATTAGTGTCAAGTGGAGGTGGTACTGAGATAGAGGCATCTAAGAGTTGCTCTGGGTTCTCCTGGGACATCTCCCCAGTAACTGGTGGAGGCGGATCTGGTTCTGGGCCTTGGACTTCGATGACCTTCGCGTTTGTTGGTAGGAGGGGCAGGCACTCATCCCTGGTGCTAGGCTGAGGGGCTGACCCTGGAGGCTCCCCAGGCCCTTCTCTGGGTACCCCCAGGCCTTCTTTGTCTGGGGAGCTTCGCTCAGGCTCCAGGGCCTTGGGCTTACGGTGGCGGCGAATACTACTGAATAACCCTTTCAATCCTTTCTTAGGCCGGGTAGCTGCTGAAGCCCTCTCTGGCCTGGGCTTCTCAGGCCCTCTGGGTGGAGATTTCTTGAGGCAGGTTCCTGTCTCCAGGGCCCCATGGGAGCTCAGGGAGCTGGGGAGCAGGTGGAGTGATCTAGCTAGGGGTGAGCTGTGGTTGGCCCCTTTGACAGATGGTGGCTCTGACTCCTGGGAGGCCTCCTGCAGACCATCATGGGTCTTACTCTTGCTCAGACCCTTTTTTGCAGCTCCTTTCCCCGGCCCTTTGCTTCGGCCACCCCCCAAAAAGCTAGGCAGAGTACAAATGCTTCTTTTGCCACCAAAGAGCTTGAGTGCTGTCTTCTTGAACTTGCCAGGCCCTGCTGGGGGTAGCTCGGAGCCAGAGCCTTCAAGCTCAGGCGCCTGGCTGAGAGCTTTGCTTTCTGCTCCTTTGCCCTGCTGCTCCCCACCAGCTGCCCTTCCCTTAGTCTTTGTGTGCTCCTCAGGGTGGGCATCCCTGTATGTCTCCATGGTGACAGGGGCCAACGAGGTACATTCAGTGTGAAGCAGAGATCTTGTAGTCTGGCCTGGGGTGCTGTTTAGGACATCTCATGGGCAGCTCTAGAAGAGACAAGAGATACAAAGACAGAGAGACAGCGGTGAGGAAGGGTCAAGTCTGACTCTGTGGTCTCTGGCTTGAGCAGAGTTAATCGGAATGTAAGGCAAAACCTTAATCTACTCCACACTTTCCTCCTCCTTGCCTTTCCCCTTCTAGGCCCCAAAGCAGTGAAATTCTACACTGAGCCACAGGCAGCTGTGTCTCCTACACTCCCACCAGTCTCCCTCCCCTCCCTTCCAGCGAGCCCGTCCCTGTGGCCTGGCTGGCTGGAGGAGCGATTACTGAAGGCCACAGCATCTGGAAAAACCCGGTCATGTCTTTATTGGGCTCAAACGGGGCAATTGTTCTCCAAGTCTTGTCAATTCGACCTCTATAATGTATCTTCCATCTGTCTCCTCTCCATTCTCATTGCCAATACCCTAGCTTAGGCCCCCAGTGCCTTTTACCTGGACTATTGTAACAGCTTCCTCATTGGGCTCACTGGCTAGAGCCTCCTTCCTTTCCAGTCCATCCTCCACACAACTGCCAAGGGAATTTTCCTAAAGTGCAGGTCTGACCTCATCACCCGCCCCTCAAGCACCACCTCTTACACGAGGCCTTTTCAGGATCCTCCCAGCTGCTAGTACCTTCCCTAGTCCACTCAATATGTTTTTACATACATTCACATGCATTTACATGTATGTGTATGTCATATCTACTTATCCACATACAATCTGTTTTCCTCTGACAGAATGTAAATTCCAAGGACGGGGCTTTTTCATTTTTGTATTTGTACCTCTAGTATTTAGCATGGCATCTGGCACATAGTAGATGCTTAATGAACACTAGTTTATTGACTGACTAGAGGTTAACCTATGTGCCTGTTTTTGTGGCTGGGAGGGAGAGAATTAGAGAGGTGGCTCAGAGTCAGAAAGACCAGAGTTCAGATCTGGCCTTTGATACTTAATAGCCATGAGACCCTAGGCAAGTCACTTAAGCCTTGCCTGCATAAAACTAGAGAAGGAAATGGCAAACCACTCCAGTATCTTTGCCAAGAAAACCCCATGGACAGTTGGCCCATGTGGTCATGAAGAGTCAGAACACAACTGAACAACAAAATCCAGAAAGCATTTGCCTCCTTTGTGAAGCCTTCCTAGATTTTGAGCTGATTACTTCCAATGATCTTGGCTGGGTTTAGAAATCTGAGGGCCCCTGCTGTCTGACCCTTGCCTAATTTTGCACCTGCTTTCACCTCATGCCCAAATAGAATCATCTTCACCCTCTATCTCCTGAGCTATGATGACCATAGACTGTCAACTAGCAGATGTTTGATATTGTGACCTGCGGAGTGAAGACTGTTCCTATCTGGAACGTGGGGAGAAAGGAGGGTGCCTGAGCCGTGGCTGTGGTGGATAATGAGCCCCAGCTGGCCCTCTGAGCCCACTTTGGATAATAGGGTACTAGTGGAGATTCATAAGTTCATAAGGTTTAGAGCTGGAAAAGATCTTAGCAATTATCTCAACCCACTGCCTCATCTTCCACAGGATGAAACTGAAATCCAGCAAGGTTGTTACTTGTTTAGGCTCACACAGCATGGGGTTGGATTTGAACACTGGTCTTTTATATCCAAGCTCTTTCCATTATACCACACCTGCTACCAGTCAGATTATTAAGAGCTCTGGTGCAGCATGTGGACAGACCTCTTACGGGGGCATCTCTACCCACATGCTTGCTACGTGGAAGCTGGCTGCCTGAACAAGAGGTAGACCACCCAGTTCCCACATACCTAATACAACAAAACCCTGAAGTTTTCGGCAGAACAAATAGTGATCAAGAAATCCAATGAGAAACAGCCTGAAGTGGCTTCTTCCACCCCAGAACTTCATAAGACTTACAGGCCTAGAGGCAATAGGAAAAGGGACTACCAGCAAAGCCAGCATCAGCAGCCCAGTGTAATCTCCTAAGAATATGGCCAGGGATATACGTGTAACCAGCAAGGATCTATACCCAGAAGCAATAAGAACAAAGAGTTCCCCCAAGAAAGCCAAAATTCATAGTAGGGACCCTGGAAGCAATAGAGACTGGGAGCAACCAGCTTGCTCTGGGTAATGTTTATAAGTCCAAGGACACCACAGAGGTCTCTGAAGATCTAGCACTCTGAGCCTCAAAGACTGGGGGTGGGACAGCTTTGGGAGGTAGAAATAAGTGTAAGAACACAGAAGACCCAAGACAAATCAACCTGGCCTGATCACTTCACTCAAACAATGTACCAAGTGTTAGAGCTTTGAGTGCTGGCCAGCACCAAATCTCAGTTGAAGAACTAAGTCTGGACAGATGAGTAAACCCAAGATATAGACCACTATAGAGAATTCTAACACAGCAAGAGACGCCCAGAAATCCAACCAAGAAGAGAGTCTGTGTACAATAACTTCAATCAAAGACTTAAAGGGGAAAAACATTTTCCACATAGACTACAGAAATATCTAGAATAAATTAAATTAAAAAGTGAAATATGAGTTTTGGAACAAAGAATTGGAAAGAAAATAAACATCTTGGAACATAAAGAGGTAAACTTTAAACAAGTAACAGACTTTCTGAAAATTAGGCTAGCCCAAACAGAAATCAGTGATTCCACAAGACAGTAAGAAATTTTAAGGTAAAAAATTAAAATACTGAAAAAATGTAGGATATCTATTATTCTAAATAACTAATGTAGAAAACAGCTCAAGGTGAGATATCTAAGAATCACTGGATTCCCTGAAAAACATGATTAAAAAAAGATCCCTGGACCCTCTATTTCAAGAAATCATAAATGAAAACCATCCAGATTTATTTGAACTAGAGGGCAAAGTAAAGAAAGAATTTACCTATTACATCCTGAAAAAAAATTTAAAGGAAAATACCAGGGATGTCAAAGCCAAAATTCAGAGCTTCCATGGCAAATAAGAAATATTTTAAGTATCTAGAAACAAAGAGTTCAAGTACCCGGGAACTACAGTAATGACCACACAAGACTTGAAAGCTTCTACTATAAATGAGAGGAGATCCTGATGCACACTATTCTGAAATGCAAAAGATGCAGGCTTATAGCCAAGAATAACTTACCTTTCAAAGTGAGTATAATCCTACAGGGGGAAAAGTAGACTTTTATTGGAATTGTGGACTTTCAAGCATCTCTGATGAAAAGACCAGAGTTGAATAAGAACTTTGAAATGCAAACATAAAAGGTCAAGAGAGGGCTAGAAAGGAAAATTTATTTGAGCAATTGGAATATGGTGTATGATATTGCAGTACTAATATTCTAATGGAAAGAGTAGAAATAGATGTCTCTCTAGAACCTCCTCAAAGGATACTATGGGGACCAAATAAGAAAAGCAGAGAACAGGGGACTATATTGGTTCTGTCCAGAGAGGTTTAAGAGGACAAAGTATAGGGAAGGTAAAAGGATTACACCAGTATAGGAAGGAGGAAGAAAGGGGTAAAACTTACTATTTCTCATAATTGGAGTACACAAGAATTATACAAACATAGAAGAAGGGGTGGGGGGAGCATGCATCAAATGAACCTCACTATTATCTGAAACTGATATGGAAAGGTTGAGCAAACACAGATATCACTTACAAGTTTGGTGAGAAATAAATGAAACTCAACAGGGAGCAAGGCAGAGATGGAGCGGGGGAAGCAGCTAACACCAAAGCAGAGAATAATGGGATGCAAAACAAATTTGTTGATCCCAAAGGGAGGGAAAATTAAAAGGAAGAAAAAAAAGAACTAGAAACTAAGGGGATGACCATCAATTGGGGAATGGCCAAAAAAATCATGGTATATGAACATAATACAATTATACCATAAGAAATGAAGAAAGATTTTTCAGGGAGTCCTGGGGGAGTATAAAGTGAAATGAGAGAACCAAGAGAATATCTTTACAATGACAACAAAATTGAAAAGATAAACGACTTTGAAAGAGTCAAGATCTCTGATGAATGCAATGATCAACCATGTTTCTGAAGGATTTATGATGAAGTATGCTACTCACCTCTTGACACAGAGATGATAGATTCAATGTATAGAAGGAGGCAAACATGTTTGGACGTGGCCACTGTGACTCTGTTTTGTTTGGCTATGCTTACTGGTTACAAGGGTGGGTTTTTTCCTCTTTTTTTTAATTGTAGAGTGGGGGATAGAGGTTAGTAATACTTATGCCAAAGGGGAAAAAAAGAGGGCCACTGTAACATTTTTCAAAGTGCAGAAATTCAAAATGTAGCATAGATAAGCAAGATAGTTCTGAAAATAACAGGTTTAATTTTTTAATATATTTTTTTTAAAAGTGAGAGGTATGGAAAAGAGATCTATAGTTTCATACATAATCCTTTTTTTGGTGTTCTCCTTAGTATATGGAAATGCTCATCTGGGAACTGTTTATTAAGGTCAGAATTTTTAAAATGATAAAACAGACAATTTTGATTACATAAAATGAAAGTTTTTGTACAAACAAATCTAATGCAGCTAAAATTAGAAGGGGAACTGGTAAATGGGGGGATCTTTGCAAAAAGTTCATCTGATAAAAGTCTCATAGCTAAGATATATATGGAACTGATTCAAATTTATAAGCCTAAGCTATTCCCCAAGAGATAAATGATCAAAGGATATGGACCAGCAATTTTCAAAGAAAGTAACCCAAACCATCAACAAATGAAAAAATGCTCCAAATCACTACTAATTAAAGAAATGCAAATGAAAGCAACTCAGAGGTTCTACCTCATACCCATCAGACTGGCAAAGATGACAAAAATGGTAAATGACAAATGCTGGTGAGGCTGTGGGAAAATAGGTCCATTTAGTGCACTGTTGGTGGAGATGTGAATTGGTCCAGCCATTCTGGAAAGCAATTTGGAACTATGCCCAGAAAGTTACCAAACTGTGCCTGCCCTTTGACCCAGAAATACCATTGCCAGGCATATTCTTCAAAGAGATCAAAGAGGAAAAGAACCCATATATAAAGAAACGTTTATAGTAGCTTTTTTCATGGTAGCCAAAACTTGGAAACTAAGGGGCTGTCCTATTGGGCAATGGCTGGACAAACTATGTTATATGAATGTAATATTAATGACAGAATGGGCAGCTTCAGAGGAAGACCTCTATGAACTGATGCAGGGTGATTGAGAACAATGTAAGTACTATGACAATATCAGAGAGAAAAACAACTTGAAAGGACTTTAGAACTCAGATGCCATGAGGAAACATGAGTCCAAAGGACCGAAGATGAAACATGATACTTACTTCCTGACAGACAAGTGATGAATTTTAAATGGAGAGAGAGGCATACATTTTCTGGCAAGGCCAAGGGGGGAATTTGTTTTGGCGAACTATGAATATTTATGATACGAGTTTCATTTTTTGTTGTTTTTTGTTGTTATTCAATGGGGGAGGGGAGGGAGTAGAGTAGGAGGGATGAATTAGAAATTTAAATGTTTTTATTATAATTTATTTAAATGTTTTATTATAAATTAACTTAAATGTTTTATTGAAATTTATTTAAATGACTTTACTAATTAATTTTAAATTTATCTAAATGAACTATTTATTTAAAATTTATTTGAAAGTGCCTATTTTCCTTCTAAGCTCTGAGGAAAAGGGTGGTATGGTTCTTCACATACATAGATGTTGGCTACTAGTTTTCCCATCTGGAATCTTTGGAATCCTGAGGCTGGGTTGTTCAAGTGGTAATTTACCCTCCCCCAACCTGCAGATTAATCCACACTATTCTGAGACCCTTAACTATTAGAAAATTACCCTATCACTTCCCCCCTCCCTCCCATTCTACACCAAACAATCTGGAGCCATTCAAGGACTACCAGGGAAGTAGAGGATGGGAGACTGGTCACTTCCCTCATTTCTGAGCCCTGAAGGTCTATTTATAGCATGCTCAACAAGCCACAGATTACAGCCAAGCAATGCCCTTTCCCTTGGGGACCCCTTTGCTGTCCTAGATCTCTGGGGACAGTGAAAACCCAGAAATCTGGGGGGGAGGGAAAGGGTGAATGGCTACAGGAGGGAGACAAAGTCACCTTCCTGGACATGGCAGTTGTAGGCCTGTGGCTGGTTAGCATGGTGATAAGATTTCCACATTTAACTACAACCAGAATTCTCAGAGGAGGGGGGAATTAGATCTGTGTCTTTTAGCAAGGGTAAGGAACCTGCAAGCCTCAAGGCCACATGTGGTCCTGTAGGTCCTCAAGTGTGGCTCCTTGACTGAGTCCAAGTTTTACAGAACAAATCCTTTTATTAAGGGCCATCTAGTTCAGTTCCCTCATTTTACTGTTGTGGAAACTGAGGCCCAGGGAGATCGACTCACCCAGGAAAGGACTTTGTGTGAGTTACTTAATATCACTGGGGCTAAATGAATTATGGTATATGAATATAAAGGAGTATTATTGTGCCATAAGAAAGGGCAAAAGGGACAGTTTGGGGAAAACTGGGAAGACTTCTACGAGTTGATTCTAAGTGAGACGAGCAAAAACAGAACAATTTATATAATAACAACATAATTGTAAAGACTAACAACTTTGACTCATGAAGGAAAATGCCATCCACATCCAGAGAAAGAACTATGGAGTCTGAATGCGGAGCGAAGGAGAATTTTTTTGTTGTGTTTTGTTGTGTGTTGTTGTTTTGTTGTGTTTTGTTTTGCTTTCTTTCTCATGGTTCCTCCCATTCATTCCAATTCTTCTTTACAACATGACTAGTATGAAAATATATTTAAAAGGAATGTATATATGGAGCCTATATTGGATTGCATGCTGTCTTGGGGAGGGAGGAGGAGAAAATTTAAAACTTATGGAAGTGAATGTTGAAAACTAAAAATAAATAAATTAGCTTATTTTAAAAAAAGACTAACGACTTTGGAAGATCTAAGAACTGTGGTCAGCACAAAGACCAACCAGGACTCCAGAGGTCTGGGGTTGAAACAAACAACATATACAGTTTTTGACATCACCCCTCCAAAAGAAAAGACTTTGCCTCCCTTCTATAGCTGTTCACCCTCCCCCCCCAGATTTCTGGGTCTGCACTGTCCCCAGAGATCCAGGACAGCAAAGGGAAAAGGGGTTGCTTGGCTGTAACCTGTGGCTGTGTGACCCTGGGCAAGATCACTTCCCCTCCCTGGGACTCAGTTTCCCTCTTTGTGAAATGAAGGGGCTGGACTCCATGGTCTCTGAGGTCCCTTCCCACGCTAGATCTAGGATCCTGTGAACTCTGAAGCTGAGGCCCAAGGGGGAAAGGACTTAACTCAAGCTTGCACAGCAAGTCAGCAGAAGAGTTAGGATTCATATCTACTTCTGACTCCAAGGC
Organism: Trichosurus vulpecula; assembly: GCF_011100635.1. Taxonomy (NCBI): domain Eukaryota; kingdom Metazoa; phylum Chordata; class Mammalia; order Diprotodontia; family Phalangeridae; genus Trichosurus; species Trichosurus vulpecula. The sequence continues at coordinate 58,631,266 of NC_050582.1, forward strand.
TGCTACTTATACAGAAGGCCTGGGTGGCCACAACCACCTTCATCAACATAATTAAAGCTTCTATCAAGAGTACATTATAAGTCAAGCAAGATTAGAGCTTGTTGTCTGTGGAAGGTCTGGCCAGCAGCGCCCCCACAACCCCCTTCAAAGCAGGGCCCTGCTCTGTCACTTGCTGGGAGGAGAGATTTGGCTGCGTTGGCCATACTTGCAGGAGAATCAGGCAGACCAGGCCAGCTTCGCCTCTCCCAAATGGGAGACAGGCACATGCATGCTGACTCTGGCATTTGGTTCAAACAAAAATCATGCATACCATTTTTTTGGAGAGAGGAAGAGGAGCACCTTCATCTCTGTCCCTGGAGAAAGCCCAGGTGTCTGTCCCAGTTGCTGGGGTAGAAGCAACCCCAACCACTATTACAGGGTTGGCACAAGAAGGGGAAAATTAGAGCTATTTGTGGGGCATGCCTTCATTTCTCCACTAAAGCCTCCCTCTGAGGTCTCACCATGCCATACAGGTGACCTGGGCTTCTCTAAGGCAAATAAGGGGCAGAGGTACAGCCCTTTGACTGACTCCAAACTTCATAGAACAAATCCCCTCTAGGTCCTCAAGGGTGGCCCTTTGACCGAATCCAAACTTCACAGAACAAATCCCCTCTAGGTCCTCAAGTGCAGCCCTTTGACTGACTCCAGACTTCCCAGGACAAATCCCCTTAAAAAAAGGTTTTGTTCTGTAAAACCGGACTCCATCAAAAGTGGATATACAGGAAAGGTGAATAAAGAGGAAGAGACAAAGATGCTGTCACAAATGGCAGTAGCTCCCAAATGCTCTTGGGCAGCAGAGAAGGGGACAAAGTGGCAGACTCTGGGGACCTGCCACCAAAGGAAAACCAACTCCTGACGGGGGTGGGGGAAACTCATGCTCTGGCCCTGGTCTGGTCTGGCAGTGCTACTGAGGGGCAGGGGGAAGTGGGGGGAGGGGAAAGGAGCTGAGTGGGGTCCAGATAGGGAGATATTAGGTTCATTGTATTCTAGCTAACCTGGGTGAGTTTATAGGAAGGAAGGAAGGGAGGGAGGAAGGAAGGGAGGGAGAGGAGGGGGAGGGAGGAGGAAAAGAAGGAAGGAAGGGAGGAAAGAAGGGAGGGAGGAAGGAAGGGAGGGAGGAAGAAAGGGAGGGAGAAGATGAAGGAAAGAGGGGGGAAAGAAGGAAAGAAGGGAGGGAAGAAAGAAGGGAGGGAGGGAGAAGATGAGAGAAAGAGGGGGGAAAGAAGAGAGGAAGGGAGGAAGAGGATGAGGGAGAGAGGGGGGAAAGAAGGAAGGAAAGGAGGAAAGAAGGGAGGGAGGGAAGAAGGGACAGAGGAAGAAAGGGAGGGACAGAAGGAGGAGGGAGAGAGGGGGAAAGAAGGGAGGGAGGAAATGAGAGAGGGAAGGAAGGGAGGGAGAGGAGGAGGGAGGGAGGAAGGAAAGAAAGGAGGAAGGGAAGGAGGAAGAAAAGGAGGGAGGGAGGCCAAACCCTGTCTTCCACCCACCCTGGCCCAGCTCTGTGCTGGATGGGCACAGCCCCCAGTGCACCAGCACATCCTACCTTGGCTGGGGCCCAGCTGTGGATTCCCTGCACATCACAGAATTCTAGATTTTCAAGCTGAAAGGGCCCTTAGAGATGTTGTAGCCCAACCCTTTCATTTTGCAGAGGAGGAAAAAGAAGCCCAGGAGGGAGGTGTCCGAGAGGGAGGTGTCCAGCCCATGATCACGGAGGTGCAGCGTAGACTAGTTTCTCTCCCACGTTCCTCGGCCTTTCCTAGAGCCTGCACGGAGAGGCCCTCGCTTATCTCGGAGGGGCTTTGGGCAGGAGTGGGAGTGTCTGTAATTCCCCCAGGACCAGAATCCCCAAATCCGGACACTTCCCTCACTGGTCATCTAGTTCACCCATCTGCAGCGTTCCTTGGTCACTCAGCCCAGTGCTGAATGGCCTGGCAGTCTGTTCTTCCTCCAATCTTCCCTAAGTCCAGCCTGCTCCAGTTTCAGCTGGTACTCAGAGATGGAGGATGGCCTACCAGTCATCAACACTCTTTTACCAACCCTACAGAGACCTGACAAGCTCTGCTAAGTCTGGCCTCAGCCTCATTCCCAAAGAAGTCACAAAACAGCTAACCCAGTTTGCAACCTCAGCTTACCACAGAACCCAGAGCCAATCTTGGGCCTGAAAGGCAGGCTCGGCTAACTGTGGCCCTGTCCTGACTTGCTGTTTGGGCTTGGGCAAGTCACCAAACGTCTTTGGGCTTCAGTTTCTCTTGGTGTCAGAATGGCTTACTGGACTGACCTCATCTCACTAGGAGCTTTACTGCAGGATTTCTGTGCCCCTAGGGAGTGTAGGCCCATACAACCAGCTGGCAGTTCTTTCAGGATCAAAGAGGCCTCTGAGGTGAGCTAGTCCAAGCCCTTCATTCTAAAGATGTCCCACAGACAGGAAGGAACTAGATCAGGGCCATACAGCTAGTGATCAGCAGAGGCAGGAGGGGTCCAAGGGTCCATGGTTTAACTTCTCTAGTAATGCCCAAGGCAGATGCCCCATTCTACTGGGTACTGCCATACTTCTGGCTCTGAGGAGTCCTCTGGCCAGATGAACACCACCTACCTGGCTTTTGAGGCAGTGCTCACACCTGAAGTGTAATGCCTAGAAGTGCCTGAGCAGCTAAATGGAGTCATGTACATGAGGCTTTTTATTTTCAAAAATGCTTTCCACCACAGTGTTATCTGCAGGTAGGAGGGGCTGGGACTATTGTTTCCATTTGAAAGATGGGACAGCCAAGGCTGGAGAGTAGAAGGGATTTGCCTCAGGTCACCTGGAGGAGCTTGGCTGAGAAGGCCAAGAATTAGCCAAATAACAGCCTCTTTCACCTAGCCTAGTGGCTATTTCCAAGTGGCCTTCCTATGGGCATCTCAAATTCAACCTGTCCGCAGAGAATTCTCCCTGGCCCCAGCCCTGTCCCTCACTCCTCTTTCTAAGAGGGCACCACCATCTCTCAGTCTCCCACCTCCCTCACTAGGCCTCTCACTATCTTCCTAGTTGTTAATGTCGCCTCCCCTCGATTCTTCTGTATTTATTTATCCTGGCGGAAGTTTTCTATCTGTGTGCATATGGCAGCTCCCAGTGAGGACAACATTTGTCTCACTCTTGCTTTTGCATTCCTAGGGTCTAGCACACAGTAGGCACTTTGTAAGTGCTTCCTGAACAAAGAATAGATACAAGAAGCCAAGGGTGATGATGGCTCTGCTCTCCCATTCGAAATGACTTTGTGCATACTTGGCATTTCGGTCTCTGCCCACGTGTTGGTGCTTTAAGTACAGATGGCCTTGACATGGAGAGTCTGCCATGGGACTTTCCTCCCAGGGCAGAATTCACCAGGCCAGCATTTCTAAGCTGCTCCATGCTCCTGGCCTGGGCTGAGCTGACCTAGGCCTCAGGCCAGTTTGCTGCCCATTCTCCTTTCACTCTACTGGCCAGAGGGGCCATCCATGAACGAAAGGGCTACAGTGAGAAGAGGTTATACCTAAAGCTCAGCTAGGCTGACACCTTCATTTTGCGGAAGAAGAAACTGAAGGCCAAAGAGTCAGTCAGAGCCACTAAGCAACAGCATCTCATTTGAATCCCAATCCTCTGATGCCCAATCTTGTGCCCCTGAGGCTGCACCAGCTGCTTTTTTCCAAAAGGAATGGGTCTCCTAGGCCGCAAGTGGCCTAGAGGAGGGGTCCCCAGGCAGGCCAGCCCTCTCCTGCCCACCCCCACCCTCCCACCCAGCTGGCCTCAGATGGGTTCTAAAGATGGATTCTCCAGTAAAGAATGACTGCCTCAGGGGAACTGGGAGGGGCTGGGGGGGGGGCAGAGGCAGCTGAGAGAGGACTTTGATGCTGAGAAGCAGGGTGGGACACCCTCCACCCCTACCCACAGACATACACATACCTTCACGTACACACTCACACATATACATACTCACAAACATACATACCCTCCCATACATCCCTACCCACACTCCCTACAAAATGTATCTCCCACATATACATGCATATACGTACACCCCTACATCCATATTCCCTCCACATACATACCCACACCACCTACCCCCCCACGTTTACCCCTCCCCACACTCCCATACCCATACTCACACCCTCATCCACATATATATACTCACTTACCTCTCCCTAGGGACAGCTAGGTGGTGCTGCAGTGGATACAGTGCCTGGACTGAGTTCAAATCTGACCTCAGATACTTCCTAACTGTGTGACCCTGGACAAGTCACTTCACCCTATCTGCCTCAGTTTCCTCATCTGTAAAATGATCTGGAGAAGGAAATGGCTAAACCACTCCAGTATCTTTGCCAAGAAAACCTCAAATGGGGTCACAGAGAGTAGGACACAAGTGAAACCACTGAACAGGAATACCTCTCCCCACCTTTGCTCACACATACATATAACCATACCCACACACTTACCTCAAAACCCAACCCTGAAGAGATGAAAGGAGACCATAGACCCCACTATAAGGCCACTGGAGATCTAGGGCAAAGGGCTGAGGGAGCCCCCAGCAACAGAAAGCAGCCTTCTCCTGCAAGTGAATGCTTCCTTCTCCTTCCCCAGTAGCCAAAACAAGTGATTTTCTCATTTTTCTATCTTCCCAGTATCACAGAGGGGTTGGGGGTGGCTGGCATTGAAGAAAGAACACGTGAATCTGCAGGCCTTGATCTGTAGCTGAGAGAAGCCAATTGACTCTGAGCCCCTCATTTTGGTGAAGAGGAGGTCTCTGAAGCTACAGAAAAGAAGTGACTCACTCAGAGTCACACAGATAGGAAGCAGGAATGCAGGGCCCAGGACATTGATGCTAGCATTTTTTTTTACTATATCATGCTATTTGCTCAGATTTGTTTCACCATATATTAGCTGTGTGACCTTGGGCAAGTCCTTTCCCTCTCTGGATTTCAGAATTCTTCCTCTGTAAAAATAAAGAAGTTGGACCAGATGACCTTTGGGATTGCTACCTGCTCTGAAGCCTAGGCGCCTCCAAGTAAGGAAAACCTCAGCTTGCAGCCCAGCATCAAGCTCCCCAACCCTTGTCCCTCAAGGGTATTTCCTGGACCCTGGGCTGGAAACAGAAAGTTGTCAGTTGAGAAGCATTCCCTCCTCATGGAAAAGAAGCCCAAACACTCTGCAACTCACTTGGCTGGCTTTCTGCTTCCTTTCCCCTTCCAGCCTAAACGCCTTATTTCCTCCCTACTTGAAATTCCTTTATTCCTAACTCACTGATCAGAAAAATAAGACATTTGACGAAGGGTTTTGAGATTATTCAACTAGGAGAACAGAAATCTAGAAGAGAAGACAATGATTCTAGTCGAGGTTCTGCCATTTGGTAGCTGTGTGACCTGGGGCAAATCGCTAGCCCCCTCTGGGCCTGTGACATGCTCTGTAAAAGGAAAGGCTGTGGAGCTACAAGGGACCCTTGGAGTTCTAGGGGTCTGATCCAAGCCCCTCATTTTACAGGTGAGGAAGTGAAGAGCAGGGAGGTGAACAGGGAGTTGATCTGCCCAAGGTCAGATGGCTCCTAATGGCAAGACCCCAAACCCAGGCTTCCATCCACCCTGCCTCATTACCAAGGTCCTTTCTAGCCCTGAGACTGGGTCTTCTACAATTCTTCCCCAGCTCTAAAAAATGTCCATTTCCATGACTGTCACTACTCTGGAGAACTAAAAGATAGAACATGGTGACCATCTGTTCTCTATCTGCCCTGAAGAGCAAATGCATTTTTAAACCAGAGGACAACGCACTAGCTCGAAGGAGGGGTTTTCCAAAGGAGCCACCTGAGGGGAGAGGTGGGTGAGAGAAGGAAGCTGTGAACCGCACAGATGGCGGCCATCAGCTCACACATACCCTTGCCTGGCTGTCCTGGTTTTTAGGGTTCAACACAGGGGAATGAATGAAATGACCTCTCGGCTTCCTTGATTCCCTCCCACTTCCACGATCATCTCATTCTGTTCTAGTACCATAGAGCTGCTCCCTGCTCACACCTTCAGAGTGTCACACTAACAGCTGGAGGCATTTGTAACACTATGAATCCACTGCTAGGTAATCTGCGGCACTTCCCTGCCTTCTCAAGGTCATGGGAATGCTGGAAGGGCCCCTTCTGAGATTGCTTAGGGCCCAGAGGTGGGAAACCTTAGGCCTTGAGGCAACACATGGCCCTCTAGGTCCTCAAGTGTGGCTCTTTGACTGAATCCCAACTTCACAGAACAAATCTTTGCTCTCTAGGTCCTCAAGTGCAGCACTCTGACTGAATCCCAACTTCACAGAACAAATCCCCTCTAGGTCCTCAAGTGTAGCCCTCTGACTGAATCCAAACTTCACAGAACAAATGTGGATCCAGTGAAAGGGCCACACTTGAGGACATAGAAGGCCACATGTAGCCTTGGGGCCGCAGGTTCCCCACCCCTGGGCCTAGGCCAACCCCCTCATTTGAGGAAACTGAGGCTCAGAGAGAACCCCTGATCTAATACCACAAATGAAACGGCTTGAATCCAGGCATCCCAGCCCAGGGTTCTTTCTCATACTTTGACACACCACTGTAGAGCCCAAGGGTGGAGGCTCCCAACTATACACTTTCTCCTCCTCCTCCCTCATCAACTGAGGATGCTTGGGGCTAACTGGCATGCAATGAGGGGCCAAGGTCAAGGATTGGTGGGGAGGCAAGTCACTCAATGGTGACACTTGCTTAGGATAGTTGAATTTCCCCAAGAAGTCTAAGGAGATGCAATTTGGCTCCCCTCCCCACTCCTCTTTGGTTTCCAGGTCCAAGGTTCCCCAATATCAATGATAAAAGAAAGCCCTCATTTGGGATAAGTTCGGGTCCCACTTGGGGGGAGGAGCTCTTGGGTAGTGGGGGAGGGATAAAAACTACCAATGACTTGAAGGAGCAGCATTTTTCTTAGGACCCAATTTTGTCTGCCATGATGAATTTGTGAGAAAACAGCTATCCACCTTGGCATAGCTGTACCAGTCTGTCAGCTTTTTCTTGACCTTCCAAGAGCAACAGGGCAGCTTACTGGGTCTGAAATCAGAAGGCTTGGATTCAAGGTCAGGGCATGCCAGTGGTGTGATCTGGGTCAGGCGGCCCTGCCTGAGCCTCAGGACGCTCACTTATTAAGCAACACAGGAATACTCAAGCTACCTGTCTCAGGGAGCCCTTGGAAGGTTCTCTCCCACCCAGCTGGTCCTTTTCCTCTTGGAAGCCCCAAGGAGATATTCAATTTCTGATTGAGTACCTGCCATGAGCATGGTGCCAAGGCCTGTTGAGCGCTGGCCTTAATGTACCAGCAGGTGTTTCATCTTCACACTATAACCCAAACACTATGTGGGACACAGGTCAGTGCTATTGGGATTTAGGAAAGGGAGAATTACAGGATCCTAGATCTAAAGTCAGAACCATCCAATCTTCTCATTTTACCAGGGCGGGGCGGGGGTAGGGACTGAGGCCCAGGGAAGGAAGAGAGTTTGCCCAAGTCACACAGGCAGTAAACCATCAGAGGTGGGATTTGAACCCAGGTTGTCCTCTGCCTCTTTCCCCTGGACCACGCTATCTCGAGAAGTCAGTTTAAACTAGGGCAGATAGCCAACCAGGGTTCAGTATAGCTCACACACCAGAATGACTTCGATAGCCTACCAGACCTTCCCATGGACAGCGGCCTTTGATCCATCCTTTGTATGGCTGCCTGAAGCAAGGTCCCCACAGATCTGGTCATGTCTTTTTGCTCAGAAATCTACAGGGGTTCCTTGATGCCCCTTGTCTGTCATTACCAGCCTCCACAATGTGCAGTCACTCCATTGGCCTTTTGGTCTATACACTCTACTCCCCTCAACAGGCTCTTCTCACTGTCTTACCTGCCAATTCCACGCTCGATCCCAAGGCCATCATCCCCAAGAAGCCTTCCTCACCCCCTCGTGCTGGTGATGACTCCGCCTCTCAGACTCCACGGGACATTCTATTCTGTTCCCTAATAATGCACTTGGAATAGAATATGGAATGTGCACATCTGGTGCTGGAGCCTCAGGTTTACATCATCTCCTGGAGGACAGGGGTCCTATCTTTGCCATCTTTCCTACACACAGTACATAGGAGGCACTTAATAAAGACAGGAACTGTTGTCAGGTAGGTACCAAAGAGGTGCTGAGGACTGTGGGTCCCTGCTCTAGGCTTCTGTTGTTTGGGGTCTGGAAGAAGTAATAGTCTGCTTGCTTAATGTAATGGTTCCAGAATATACTGAGCCAATGGGCACCACTCAGGATCAAAGGGAGCAAAGGCCATTCCCGTCATCACTTGGTGTCTCAAGACTAGGCCATACTCTGCGAAGGTGTGCCGATACCTTTCCAAGCATTACCTTCCCTACTCTGGCCTTAGCAGGTACTTGGCCTATCCACCCTCAAAAACTTTCCATGGACCTGCTCCTAGTCAGAGCCCTGGCCAGTATCCACAAGGAACAAAGAGGCACTCATACTTCTGTCCCACCAGGCCCTGCATCCAGAGGGAGGGCTACTGCACACCTCCCTGAAACTTGGAGCCAAAGAGGGTAGGCTCCTTAGTCACTACCCCACCCCCCCATGCCAGCTTTCCTATTTCAGTGCTGGTTATATACAGGCAGGCAGTTTGATATACAGAAAATAGGGTGGGACTAGGTTTGGACACCAGCTTGGCAGCTTACTACCCCAATGACCTTGGGTAAGTCTTTTCCAAGTCCAGTTCTCAGTTTCCCCATCTTTAAAATGAAAGGATTAGACTAGATAATTTCTAAGGAACCCTCCAGCTCTAACATTCTGTGCTTCCACAAAAAGTAGGATATTTCTCCAAAAGATGTGCCTCACCCCAAGCCAAGGCAAATCTCTCCAGACAGGGGAACCTTAATTAACTGAAGACTCCAGCTAGAATGGAGGTGAGAAAGAGGCAAAGACACATGACCCAGAAGGAGGATGAAGGCAAGTCCAGGGGAGTCAGCAGAGGAGTCAATGGCCCTGTGTGCTGGGGGAGTATCTTCAGAACTAAAATTAGAAGGCTTTTCTGTTTTCCTTTCTCATGGAGAGGGACTACCTTTCTGCCTCTCACACAGATCCTCCCCCCAAAAGGTTGATTTGTACCTGAGGGACACACAGAAATTTGGGGAGCATCCTACTTTGAGAAGAGATCATTTGGGAACTCTCCTCAAATTTGGGGAGTGCCTCCCCAAATTATTTGGGAGCACTTCCCTTCCCATCCCATCCCCACCCCCACCATGGTTGGGGGGTGGGCAGCTGCTCAGTCAGCCATAGAGAGGAGCAGGGAGATGTGCTAGGTAGGGAATAAGGAAGGGAAAAAGGTCAAAGAAAAGAAGGGTGTGGTGGAGGCCAGAAAGGCCTGACCAGCTTCTCTAGCAAGTCATCTAGGACAAAGCTGTGGTGTTGGGTTTACAAAAGGTAAAGTGGCCCGGTGACCTCGGGTGCCCCTGCTCCGATCCTCAGGCCCTCAGTGTTGGTGTGTGTCCATCTGTCCCAATAGGGCCGGCACTGTCCCTCTCCGCATCGGCCCATCTCTGTGCTCGGTGCCCCTTTCCTGGTGTGCACCTCTTCAGCCTCAGTACATCTGTCCATGGAACTGCACCCCTCTCAGTGTGTGAGAGTGTGTGTGTGTGTGTGTGTGTGTGTGTGTGTGTGTGTCCGGCGCGCGCGCGCACACGAGCACGGGCTTCTGTCTCAGGGTCTGTGCCTGCTGTCTATCTGTCCTTCCAGCGGGGTGTGTGTGTGTGCGGAGGTGGGGGGGTGGGAATCCTTCCGACCAAATCAGTGAATGTCCCTACAGCCGTCGGGGTGTGTGTGTGTGTGTGAATGTCCCTCCATCTGTGTCGGGGAGTGCATGTGTCTCTTGGTCCCTTCATGTCAGCATGTGTGCCCTCTGCCTCAGGTCACAGTGGGTGTGTCCCAGAGTGTGTGTGCTCCTGTGGGTGGGTGTATATGCATGTGTGGGGGTGCATGCGTGTGCATGCATGTATGCATGCTTGTGTGTGCGCGCGTGTCCCGGGCCTCCAAGCTCCCCCAGGCCAGGCAAAGGAGGGAGGGGTGGGTGTGCCCCCCCTTCCCAGAGCGCCCCCCCCTCCCGAGGCAGCCTCGTGTGGTTCAGATCTACTCCCACCCCCACCCCGGCCCCTAGCTGCGGCCAAGCCTCCCCGCTGACCGCCCGAGACGCCGACTTACCGGGCCGCAGACGCCGCCTCCCCGCCCGGGCATTGTCTCCCGCGCCGCCGCTGAGGCTCCCGTCACCTCCGGCACTGGCCCCCGCCCCGCCCCGCCCCTCCTCTCCCCTTCCCTCCCCCCACGGCTGGAGCCAGCTTCCCCGCCCCCAGCTCCCAGCGCTCCTCGCTCCCCTCCAAGGCCGGCGCCACAATCGCTGGGTGGGACCCTTCCCCTCCTCTCCTCCTCTCCTCCCCCCTCCCCTTCCTTCGCCTCTCTTCCCCTCCCCTCCCTTCCCCTCCTCTCCCCTCCCCTCCTTCCGACCGGCAGGCGCCCGGACCAATCGGCTCAGCCGGGAGGCGAACACCGCCCGTCTTCGGTCCGCCTCCCTGTGTGTCTCTTTAAATGCAAATCAGCCGGGGACGGGGGGAGCAAAGCTGGCTAGCCACCCCCTCCTCGACCCCCAGCCCTCCAGGCCCTGGCACCCCCGCCCCGACTGACCCAGCAGGCTGCTGGACGTGCCGCGCCCGGGTCGCGCCCCTCGGTCTTTCGTTTTGCCCCAGGTCACTTCCCGGTTCCCGGCTCGCAGTTGGGCCCGGGTTACCTCCGCGCCTCTCGCTCGATCGTTCGGCCGAGTGCTGTGTGCCCGGCGCCGGCAGTTTGTTGGGCTGGCGCCCGCCTTGGCCCCTACTCTCTCCACGCATCCCGCATCCAGCTCTCTGCTCCTAGGGGCCAGGCCCCCTCACCGCCCCTACCCCACCCCCTGCCGGGCTGCCTCCCAGGACCTCTATTTAAACTACGTCGATCTGGGAGGATGCTCCCGGGGTCTCCCCTTCCTCGGGCCAAACCCTGAGCCCCCAACCCTTCCATTGGAAGGCTAGCCTGTGCTCGCCCTCCTCTCCTGGATTTCCTTCAGCGTCCCTTCTTGGACCTGTGCTCGGAACACCTGGGGCCCCATCGGGCCGCCTCCTAGCCCCATGACCTCAAGCCAGTGGTTTAGGAAGCCCGGGGTGGGAAGAGACCTCAGGGGCCATTCAGTTCAAAAAGCATTGAGCATCTCCTGTGTGCAAACTCTGAACCAGGGTGGGGACTAGGGTGAGTGGAAAGAAGGGGCCAAACACCTTCGCCTCAGTTTCCTACTTTGTAAAATAAGGCGGTTGGATTGAATGAGCCCGAAGGGCTCTCCCAGGGCTACTCAACTGGAGGAAACTCTACTTTGCTGTTTTGCTGTTTTCAGTCGTATCCTACTCTCTGTGACCTCATTTGGGGTTTTCTCGGCAAAAATACTGCAATGGTTTGCCATTTCCTTCTCCAGCTCCTTTTACAGATGAGGAAACTGAGCCCAACAGGGAGAAGCGACTTGCCCAGGATCATACAGCTAGGAAATGTTTCAGGCCAAATTGGAGTTCAGGAAGATGAGTCTGATTCCAGGTCGGGTGCTCTATCCACTGCAGCGCCACCTAGCTGCCCCACCTAGCTAGTGTACCACCTAGCTCCCCCAGTCCGCTGGCTACTGGGCTAGATGTTCTGAATTGTCAGTGGAAGCAGGAAGGGAGCAGTCATCAGGATTCATCGGTTCCTACCTAGGCCAGGAAGACCGCTCCAGTGGGCCTGAAAGCTTCCTTTGCTGAACCTCAGTTTGCAAATTGGCTTTGTCCCCCTCTCCCTCATTCTTGTCCCTCCCCAGCATTCTTTGGGAAGTGGGACCCATGAAAGTGGTCTCACTCTCTTCAAATTTCCCTAAACAGTGTGTCTGGCTCTCTCTCCTTTGGCAACATCATACATACTACATCTATCTGAATACATATGACATCAAATCAGGAAGCTAGGTGGCATACTTTGAGTTCAAACCTAGCCTCAGACCCTTGCTGAGTAACCCTAGGCAAGTTCCTTAGCCTCTGCCTCAGTTTCCACAACTGTAAAATAGGAAAAAATAATAGCATCTAACCCCCCACAGTTCTTGGGAGGATCAAATTAGATATTTGCAAAGTGCCCAGCACATAGGAGCTATATAAATGCTAGCTATTATTAATCAAGGAGAATGGAAATTCCATGAGGGCAGGAACTGTCTTTTTATATTTTTGTATCCCCAGCATCAAGCATAGTAACTTGTGTACAGTGGCTGCTAAATAAACTCTCATCAAAAACAAATCTGTATCTAGATGGCACTCATATCTACAACATCCGCAAGGAACAGTTATCCAGCTTTGAAGACTTGCACTGACAGGGAATTCACTACATATATACCAAGGCAACCCAATCTGCTTTGGACAGTTCCAACTAAGACAACCTTGCTTTGAACTGAACTAAACTCTGCCTCTTAAACTCCCCTCCCATCACTGCTGGTTTTGCCCTTTGGGACAAGGCAGAATAAGTCTTTCAAAGGCCCACCTCACTCCACTGCCCCAGTGCTCCTTGATTATCTTTTTTTAATAAACCCAGCAAGTCACAGTAATGTTTAAGAGCTGGAAAAGGATCTTAGAAATCCATTTAGGCTACTTGTCTCATCTTGTAGTTGAGGAAATAGGACCACGGAGGTTGTGACCCGCTAGGAGCAAAAGACAGCTGAAATTTGAATGAAAGTCTTTTGAAGTCAATTCTAATACTCAAGTCTGCACCCACAGCAAACAAGTCCTTTTTGAGCCTAACATCGGACTTCAGGGTTTCAAGGACCCAGAATCATGAGTTGACTTTTGGGCATGCTCTTCTCTCCTTAGAGAGATCATAGCCTCTCCATGCCTTCCTTAATCCTAGTGAGTTTCTGTCACTGAAAAAACCAAATAAATAAAACCCCAACTCTGTCCCCTGGTGGCCAGCATTGGTGCTGTCTCCCAGAATGTGACTAAGCCAGGGATGGGGAACCTGCGGCCTCAAAGCCACGATGTGCTTTCTGGGTCCTCAAGTGTGGCCCTTTGACTGAATCCAAACTGGCTGCACTTGAGGACCTAGAGGGCCACATGTGGGCTTGAAGCCGCAGGTTCCCCACCCCTGGACTAAGCTGATTCATGGGAGGCACCACTCTAGCTCAGTTGGAGAAGTCTTTCTATCTTGGTAAGTCCAACCAGTTTGTGCAGTGATGATATAGCCTTCCAGGCTTCTCCACACCTCATCAAGGCCTGGAACTGAGAGCAAAGGGGCTTCATACTTTTCCAAAGGCAGCCCAAGATGGGCCATTGATTGAAGGCAGCAGAGAAATGGGAGCTCAGAACTGGTCAGGGAAGACGAACAGGGCCAGGGAAGAAGCGTATGTTATAGAGGAGAGAAAAAAAAATCATTTTTGCAAATGATGCAGAACCAAGCAAAAGATTTGCCTAGGTGCAAGGCCAAGGGCGGGAAGTGAGGGTTACACTGAAATCCTAGACTTTCAACCCTGGAAGATTGGAGTAGGAAGCACTGGACCTATCTTAGTGAATGACCTAAGGCATGAGACAGGCCCATTTGGGGAATGATGGTGACTCCAACTTTGTGTGGCCACACTCCAACACTTCTTCAAAACTCTGAGGTCTTAGACCCCAATGCCACTCATCCTACATTGTCCAGGCCCTGCTGCTTCAGGTTTCTTTATTAGGTTATGAGATTCTTTTGCCACATTGGGAGAGGGTACAATGAAACTACTAGGTCAGGCACAGTGGCTTCATGATCTGTTTGAATGAGACCAGAGCTGGAAATCAGGCCTGGGTACTAGTCCAGACACTACTGCTACCAACAATAATCATAAATAATAAAAATGGCTCCCATAGTGCTTTGAGGCAGGGTACCAACTATCAAGGCACACCTTTTGGCAAACTCCACCTCCACTTGAGGCTGTGGAGTGGAACTACAACTGGGATGCTCACATTTCTGGTTACAGGGGCCCAGCAGCATGAGGGAAATGCCTACAAAGGAAGGAGTTTATAGTTTTGGACTCCACTGAGCTGTGAGGTGGGATGATACCATATATTGGATGGGGAGGGGGATGGTCAACAGAAATGGACTCAAGTCTTGGTTGTGACACTTAGGATCTGATGGAGAGACTATCTAAACCACAGGCAGGGAACCTTCGGCCTCAAGGGCTTCTAAGTCCTTTTGAGTGAGTCCAAGTTTTACAGGGGATTTAAAGGGATTTGTTCTGTGAAGTTTGGATTCAGTCAGAGGGCCACACTTGAGGACCTAGAGGGTATTTGTTCTGTGAAGCTGGGATTCAGTCAGAGGGCCTTGTTCTGGGAAGTTTGGATTCAGTCTGAGGGCCACACTTGAGGACCTAGAGGGGATTTGTTCTGGGAAGTTGGGATTCAGTACACATGTGACCTCAAGGCCGCAGGTTCCCCATCCTTGATTCTAATCCAATCCCCTCATTTTACAGTAGAAGAAATTGAAGCATGAAAAAGGGAAGACTTGCTCAATGTTCCAAAGTTGAGAAGTGACCAAGCAGGGATTCTAACCTAAGGGTTCTGAAAGAGAATCCAGAATTCATCTATATACATTGCAAACTTGGGCAAATCACTCCAACTTTCTGGGAGTGAGTTTTTTCATCTGTGAAAGGGGGATGAGCAGGGTGAGAGAACTGCTGTTGTCTATCTCTCATCACACTCCTCATAATAAGGAAAGAACCATAACAATATGAGCTATTATATCAAAGGGGTGGACTCCCCTTTGAAGCTGGGAGACCAGGCCAGTGCATGATGGGTTTCAGAGTCTCCGAACTCTGAGCAAAATCAATATGTGCAATCTACTCTAGACCAATTGTGCAGTTGGTATTGGGGGCGGGTGAGGCGCTTTACCAAACTGGAGTTAACATAGCTTGGAAAGAGGGGTGGTCTATTCATTTATGCTAACAGGATTTTTGGAGTTCTCACTTCCAACTAAATAGTGGCAGGACTTTCGATTGGTAGTAGGGGTGGCGGGGAAAGGGACGAGGAGGGCATAAATAACCACTCAGTCTACCTTTCTGCACCTTTATTGGGACAGAAAAAGTAAAATGAATGCAGTCATCTCTAAGGCACATTCGGGTGTTCCTCTTCTGGGTGGATAGGCTGTGGGTTTGTGTGTTCAAGGCTCTTGCCTTACGACTGGTGCTTAAGGTAATTAATCAACGCAGGAGGGATATCTAGTTCCTCGATGACATTGACCCAGCAAGAGCACTGAAGAGCTTTTTGGACTGCGAGCCGAGCTTGTGACATCAGGGATTTGGGATGAGCTGGAGGGAGAGATGACAGAGCTGAGGAAAGGCAATTTTCCCACACCCTTATTACACTCTCCTATTCCCTCCCCTCCTCAGCTTTCCATCTATCCCACCCCCAATCTGTCAAAAAAGAAAGCCATGGACTTTGGTGTCAAGAGTCCAGTGACTCTGACACTATCTAGCTAATGACTGTAAGCAAGTCACTTAACCTCTTTCCTTATATGATAAGGGAATTGGGAACCAGATGGTGACTGTGGTCTCTTCCAGTTCTGAATCCTTTAACCCACAGAAGATTCCATAGGAGAATCCATAGAAGTCTTAGAGCTTGAAGGGACTTTAGATCACATCTAACCTCCTCATTTTACAGTTGAGGAAACTGTAGGCCCAGAAAAATTTCTAAATGACTTTCCCAAGATCACAAAAGTAGTAAGTGGTAGATTCAGGATTCAACCACTTAGGAAAAAGGGGGATAAAAAATTGGCATGTGTTCTCCTGGAATGGTTGTTGTGGTTCCCAGGGAAGCTCTGGCAAGTAACAGGATCTTGGCTTGGGGACATGTCCCAGGGGCCCTCACTGAAGGAAGGTGGTCTCCCATTTCAACTATGCCTGAGACTAGCCCTGAAAACCCTCTCCCCTCCCCTTCTCACTCACTTCTTTCCTTTAGTAGTAGGGCCACACCTTCCCCATCCGGGTCAGTCTTCTCCAGTGGTAGAGATGGGAGATAAACATTGGCCCCAAAGTCCACAAGCAGCTGGATGTACTCGAGGGGGCAGCTGTGCCGTAGGCAGAATTCTAGCAGCGTGCGTGGCTTAGGTATACGTGAAAGCAGCTGTTTATCTGTGCAGTTGTAGTCTGGGTCAGCTCCATACAACAGGAGAAGGCGGAAGCACTCAAGATGGCCATAGACAGCTGACAGGTAGAGAGGCCCAGAGCAGGAGGTGACGTTGGAAGCCCACTCTGGCCCCCTAGCCTTGACATTGGCCTCAGCTCCATGACTCAGGAGTTCCTTCAGAATTCCACTGGCACCATCTCTAGCAGCTGTGAGAACTGGAGAACTGTTGTTATAGATGCTGCCCCCAGGGCTGGCACCAGCCTCCAGCAGGACTCGAACACAGTCCAAATGCCCATGACTGACAGCAGTGAACAGGGGTGTCTGGGCCTTAACATCCAGACTGTCCACTTCTGCCCCATGAGCTAGGAGAACTTCCAGGCAGCTAAGGTGGCCGTGAGAGGCGGCTAGGCGTAGTGGGGTACCTGGCACACCCCAGCCACTACGGCTGTTGATAAAGCGCTTGTAGCGCTCCTGGTGGAGGAGCTGGTCTAGGGTCCTGGCATCGTTGTTACAGACAACTTGGTTTAGCTCTTGCTTCTCATCAGCACTGTCTTCGTCGTCGGGCTCTTGGAGGAGGGAGAATATCTTACTTACGTCCATGAGGCTCATCTCTGCAGGCTGAAGAAGAACCCCTTTCATCCTGGGTGGCAGAACACACCACACCTGCCCAGGGTGGGAGAGGAAGACGCATGAACTCTGGTCAAGGGGTTATTTGGGCTCCCTTCTGCAGCCCAGGCTGGGCCCTCTGCTCTGCCTCCAAATTCCCATCTCCGTTCTGTTGACAATCTCCACCTTCTTTCCCATCCTTGAAAACCCAACTCTGATGCTGCCCCCCTCCACCAAACCTCTCCTGATCCCCATGGCAAAGTCCTCTCTCTTGTGCCCAGCTCTTTGGCACCACAAATGCCAGCCACATTTACCATGTAAGAGGCTGCTTCTTGTCCCCCGTTAGACTGTGAGCTTCCCCAGGAAACAGGGACCTTCCTAAGGCTTTCATCTCCAAATCCCAGGAAAGTATTCAAGTAGGGCTATGACTACAGTAGGTGGGGCTCACCCCGCCCCCCCCTTATTTAGCAAATGGAAGAAACCCATTCTAGGAGAGTATGAGATTTGCTCAGGCTCACCCGGGTAAGTGTGCATCCCAGGCTGGCTCATGGGCATCATTGTAACCCTGCCCTCCCCAGCCCCTAGTAACCTGCCCAAATATCAATGAAGGTGTAACCTGCTTCTGGGGAGTACCTTCAGAGGTATCTCTGCTGCTGGGGAGTATCTTCAGAGGGATCTTCAGCACATGAACCTTGGCTGGCAGAGGAGGGAGAGGAAGATGGAAATGAGCTTTCACTAGCTCCCTTGAGGTCACAGGATAAGGCAAAAAGGAGGATCTGGTTAGGTCACAAGCTTCTCAGTGTGGTCATGTCTCAGGAGGTAGTAGAGACAATACTTAGCCTGGCAGATAAGAGAGACCCAGGCTCAGGTCTCAGCCCTGCTACTTGATGGCTGTGTGGCCTTGCCCAAGTCCCTCTTCTCCTTTAGGCCTCAGTTTGCCTTTCTGTGAATTGAGGGAGTTGGACCCAATGACCACTACAGTCTCTTCCAGACTTTCATCGCATAAGAGCCTACAAGTCCATTCACACCACCCTCCCAGCCCCTGACATCCCGCTGGAAAAACCATCCTAATGCCTTCCCTTAGGGAATCCCCCCAAAGGAAGTTCTGCAGGTGATTTAACCTTAAAGTCCGGAATAAAACCCATGGGGCGTTCTGGGTCAGTCCCCCGAGGCTGAGGTACCCTGTTCCCACCCTCTCCCGTCCCGTAGCTGGGACGTGAAGGTCCTGTACGGTCTTGTAGGGATCGTTTCCTACTCGTCGGGGCGGGTCTGGGGCCCTCGGGGCGAGCATCGGGTGGCTTCTAGCAGCCCCTGCTGCCAGAGCCTTGGGTGGGCGCCAGGCAGGTACCCCGGTACCCCACCCCCTCCCCAAGTATCTCTCCCCAGTCTCAGGGGTACTCACGGAGCCACAAGCCAAGGAGAGCCTGGTCGGGGCAAGACCGACCCCACTGTGGGCGCAGATGGCCAATGACGTTGGCGCCCACCTTTGTGAGTCAGGAGCCCCTCCCCTCCCCTCCCCCACGCCCCACGCCGGGGCTCGGGTGCCCTACTCACCGTTAGGCTGCCGGTCGACTTCCGTGCCCCTCCCCTCCCCCACGCGCCCTCCAGGGCTAATTTTAGCTGCCCCCTCGCCCTCTCCCCCCTCCTCCTCCTCCTTCTCCTCTGTGCCCTGGCCGCCGGCTGGCTTATCTTACTGCTGCGATTCCAGAAGCCGGACATCTAGGGAGGGAGGAGGAGTGGGATCGTGACAGGTGCCCGACGCCCCCGCTTCCCCCCCACCCTGTCCATCCCTCTGTGCACCCAATAAAACTCGATCAACTCTGGAGCCCAAGAAGGAAGCGAAGCTTGGGGTCGGTATCCTCCTGCCGAATCTGATCAGGTTATTTCCTAACTTCAAAGACAACCCGCCTGGGACAGTTGGCTGCCCCTCTCCCCATCCCCATCTCCCCAAACCCAACGCCCTCCTCGCCTCTCCAAATCTTCTGGATAACAAGAGAAGCAGAAATGGGGGGCTCAGCCCCGGTCAGTTTTGTCCGAAGCTGGATAACTATTAAAGGCACAGTTAAAAGTCTTCATCCAGCTGCCCACACACCCCAAAGAAGGGAAGGATCCGGTCCACCAAGGGGCCCCACTATTCCGCCTAGATATTTGGTCACAGAGAAAACATCTACCTTTGAAGCTCCTAGACTTCCTCCCTCCCTACCTCCCGAGGGGCAGCCAGTCATGGACCAGATGTGTCTGCAGCTCAGAGAGGAAATGATCTGGTCCCATTCAACTCTCACAAGTGACCTCAACCTTCAGCCTAAACAGGACAGGAAGAACCCTGCCTCCTATCTCTCCTTTGATGGACAGAGAAATGAAGAGGGAGACAAAGTTGCCAAGCTTCTGTCCCACCAATGGGTCTGGAAGTCACTGAAGCACCTGGCATAGATGTAGGATAGCTCTCCATGCCCCGGAAAGGCAGCTAAATGGCTCAGTGGATATAGCATTGAACCTGGAATCAGAAAGATTGGAGCTCAAATCCAGCCTCAGACACTTACTAGCTGGGTGACCCTGGGCAAGTCACTTAATCTGTTTGACTTAATCCAGTGGAGAAGGAAATGGCAAATCACTCCAGTATCTTTGCCGAGAAAACCCCATGGACAGTATAGTCCACAGGGTCACAAAGAGCCAGACAGGACAACTCCATGTTCTGAGCCTGCCTCTCTCCTCCTCACACCTGTCCATGGTAGATGACTTCTAGGCTTTAGATCATAGTTCTAGGATTCCACTCTTCTAAATTACAGGCTGTATTGGCTCAGGCTGCTTGAAACCTCACAAGAATCTCCATGTTCCCTGGTCACCAGTGACCAGAGAACAAAGGTCACCAGGAGAACAGAAGGTAAGGAAAGCCAATGAAAAGACAAAAGACTTCTAGTTCTACTCCTAACCTGACAAGTCAGGGACTTTCCTTTGCCCAAAACCTATGGATCTCCCAGTCTTTAATTCCCTCATTTGTTGATATATTGTATGATATATTGTTGATATAAGTATTAAGGAAATACTGGTGTCGTGTTGCATTTAAATTCCAGTGGACAGTCTGACAGATTGGAAGCAAAGGATTGGATTCCTGCTTTGCCACTTCCTGGCTGTATGACTTTGAGTAAGTCACATCAACTTCCAGCCTTACTTTCCACATCTGTAAAACTTTAAACAGATGAGATGCTAAAGACGAACAGCTTAAATTGCATATTGAAAGAAGAAGAAAAAAAGGAAAGGCTTAGATAAATATGGCAGCATCTTAGATTTCAAGTCTAACCCCCCTCAGTGCAGATGCAGAGCTGGAAGGTGTCAAGACCATCTAGTTCAGCCCTCTCATTTTACAGGAAGGGAGACTCAGGCTCAGAAAGGGAAGAGCCCTCCACACTCCCTTCTCGCAGCCACACAGACATATATGATTGAGACTCATCTCTCCAAGTATGAACCCAACAGGAAAGCCATCGAGCACATGGCAGGTGGCAGCTTGGGCTGCTTTCTTCCTAGTGCTAGGGGATAGTTATGACCAGAAAGCAAGTGTCTGTCTGTTGTCTTTCCTTCATTTTGCTCTTTGTCCATCAGCAGTTCTGATAGACTTGGTAGCAGAGAAGACTGAAGAGGATGAGAGTCCTTTGCAAGGTTTTGATTTTCAAAGCACAGCCCTCCTCTCATTTGGTCCTTCTAACAGTCCTGTGAAGTAAGCAGAGTGAGAATGTTGTTTTTATCTTGCAGAAAGCACCAGATCATATTTCTGTAATAATAACTACTGATATCACTAATGTGTTTTGAGATTTGCAAAAGAATTTCTTCACAACAGCCCCAAGGAATGCAAAGATTATGATCCCTACTCTACAGATGAGCCTTAGGGAAATGTGACTTGGTCAAGGTCATACAGCCCTAGGATAAGTTGTGGAAACCAAGGCCAGGGCCTAATCGACTCTGCCATGCAACTACAGCTGAAACGGTTAAGATTACCTGCAGATTTAAAATATCAGTAGCAACATATGAATGGATGGATGGAGAGGTGGAGAGGTGGATGAAAAAAACTTTTTTAAACATTTACTATATGTAAAACACTGTGCTAAGCATTTAGGATACAAATAGAAATGCCTCACAGTCCCTGCTCTCAAGGAGCTCACATTCTAGTAGGGAACACAATACAGAAAGGAGGTTTCAGGAAGTCAAAGTTCTAGTGGTCTATGCAGGGCTTCTTAAACTTTTTCCACTGGAGACGGCTTTTCGAGTTTCATTGGTGGTGTGTGGCCTGAGGGTATGCTCAGTGCAAAGTGCACATGCTTTGTGTTCAGAACCAAGGTTGTAGTGAAGTTGTGCAATGCAATACAGGTAAGCGCTGCCAGAAACACCTCACATTCATTACCCATTTGATTTTTAATTACTTTTGGTTGGTGTACATTCAGAAACCTTTTACTGTTGCCAAATTTTTCCTGGGGGATCTTGGGAGCAAGGCCTGGGCTTGCTCCATCTGTATCTGAGGGAAGCCAGTAGATGAGGTGATATAAGTAATTTGACCCACCTGGCACATGTGCTCTATCTCCCCTATGATGCTGGTATTTGTACATGTACACACACATATATGTGCA